>NW_026936031.1:0-67968 GCF_032062105.1 Saccostrea cuccullata | reverse complement strand
TTCATATCAATATAAAAATAGATCCCATAACAACGGAGCACAATTGGTACCCATGAAAATTCCAATAGATTGTTGGCATACCTGATATATAAAAACTACATAGATATTGTCAATCAGAAACGCGAGCATCTCTTTGATATCAACTTCAGAGTACTTGTGTGTGGAATCAGAATGTATTTCAAAAAATAATTTTGCAAATGACTAATGACTAGGTACATGTAAGTAAATTTACGAGTTCCATTTTTATTTAAAAAAGCAGCTGTCAATGATATCAAAAAGCCTAGACTTTAATTTCTCGTGGGATATGGTTGTATATAAAGTTGAAAAGTCATAAGCTTTTAAGCTGTTAATTCTTGTAAATTCTTTTTAAATAATAATAAAAAGAGCAGAAAATAGTTTTAGCAAAAAAAAAAAAAAAAAAAAAAAAAAGAAAGAAAAATTCGGAAAAATTCTAATTTACTTAAAATGAAATGAAAGTGAAATGACACGGATCAAAGCTCCGAAATTCGGATGTTATATCAATCCTCCTCACGAACTGAAACTAGGTAAACCAACATTTTCCAAAGTTGCAACAAAATTTTGAACAGTCATTAAATTGAACCTTGCTCCTAGTAGAGTGTCAAAATTGTGAAACGGGATACATGAACATTCATTTGTATTTCCATCAATTTTAGGAATAAAGTAAAAAAAAAGTTTAATATCTACCCATGTACATCAATGTTTGTGTTAACGTTGCGCATGCATTCATATTTTTAAATAAATTCTATGTATTTTTCTGACACATTTTTAATACAAATAAAAGTATGAATTATCTTCAAACTTTTGCGACTATGGAGTAATTTCCTATTTGAGTACATTCATTTTTGTGTTTAAAAGTTGAAAACGGTTACCCAGTAACTGATTATAAATTTACAAGCAATCAGACGGCTTTTAAACAACGGCTTCACACTAAGAGAAGTATAGTATACAAGAGTAAGCAACAATTAATTGTGTCTATCAGGCATTATAGTAAATTCAAAATCACGCACAGTTGTGATTTACGAAGCTTTAATGGAATCCAAGTACTCAACATAAGGTTTAGAAGAGAGATTTTTAATTGAACCATTTGTTGTAAGAAAGTCTGCCCTTAATAATAAGTGTAATATAATGTTCTCAGTCAACATAGGTCGAAAATTAACAGAAAATATAAATTGAATGAAATCAACTATAAATAATTTGTCATTCATAACCCCCATTTTATTATAAATAATTAAATCATTTTTGTTTGTTTAAATCCCACCTCTGAGTTTTGGGATCTATGCATTACCTCTGCTCCTATTTTGTAATGTTTAATGGACTTTTGAGCTCAAATACTGTTCGTTATCTCCACATAGTTCATTGCACAACCTAACACTGTTATCTTAATTCTTTACATCACATCAGGTATAAGATTTAAAATCCATCTGGTTACTAAGGAAATTACGCAGCATGCGAAAAAAAATTGGTATTTTAGTCTTCTATAATAAACGTTTTCACCAATTTACAAATTTGGGAGTGATCAAGGTGACTTCGTACATGGAAGAGAGTCAATTTACACTAAATTGAGGCTCTTTTTGTATAAAATCTCTGGACAATGAAGAGATTGCCTGAAAGGATCTTTGACTTTAATTTTTTGTAAGGGTTTTCCAATGATGAGCTGGTAAGATAGGGGGTTCATATGTCTCAGAAAAAAAATGTTCCTCTTTGATTATAAAACCTTTTTTTCATACATGTATGTGTTTGGCACCTTGCAAGGAATGTGACTTAAACTTTTATGTATCTAAAGAAATGTAAGTTACCAATTTATCACCGAAATCTTTTAACTGTTTGATTACTATAAGATTTAAAATTTTACCTTTCATTTAGTATACAAAGCAGTTTCCTTATTTTGTCCTCCACTATATCCTTACAACTTTAAGCACTGTGCCACTTTTAACATTTAGAATGTTCATATTCTTTATTTAATTGAAAATATATATCTAAACTCTGTAAATCATGATAACAAAATAACGTTTTACTTTTTCAAAAAAAAAAAAAAAAAATATTAGAATAATACACAAAATTTAAATAAAGCTTCTTTTTTATTGTAAACTTTTAAGCTAGTAAATGACGGAATAAATAGGAAAAGTAGAATAAATAGGTTATGAATAAAAGATACATGTATGTTCATCTCAAAATCACATTTATAACAACAAATTGTAGATCACTATAAGAGGCGATGGATTATATGATATAAACGTCTTCATTGATAGTATGTACAGAATCGATCGGATTGTACCAATCATATATTTGAAGAAAAAAAGAACAAACGAATTATATGCGAACAATGCATTTACAGTGCAATCAGAACATCCTATTGACATGTCAAGTCTTTTAATGATACCAAATTACAAATTTAGAAGTAATCTGACTGCATATTTGTTGATATCTATACCCCTGCTTGAAAAGCGGGAGTGTTTATAGTAATCGGGAGGTCCATCCGTCTGCTACGCTCTGGGATACACATCATTTATCAGCAACATCTGTTTTACAAATGAATAAAATCAAATTAGACTTTAACAGATTCTTTGTTACATAGTGCCGTTGTCTACTTTCTATTTTAATCTTTGATCAAAAATTTATTTCGGGTTTTCAATACACGGCCAGGAACACGTTAAATTCCAAGACAGTACCGTTGTCAGAAACCTTTAAAGTTAAGCACTGAAAATGGCTCGTTGTCATGAAAATACAGGTAAGGTTATGACAAAAACTGTCCGGTATCATTACTTGAGAAGACAATTCGTGAGCAGTTTTACATTTTTTTAGTTAAATAATTTCAACCAATAGCAAAACATTGATACCGTCAATTTCTATAATATTGAAGGGTACTCATATCTTATCCTTTTGTTCAACCTCTATTGTACCACTGCATTAAATTTAATGATACTTTTAAAGTGTATTTTTACATAAAGCCATTGTGCACCTCCTAATTTACATTTTGATCTGACACTTACGAGGGTCATTAAAAAAAAAAAAAAAAAAAAAAAAGGTAGACAATGTTCCTCATCGTCACATTATTACACGATAATACGTCAACACATTTTCGTAAATGAAAATATTTATTTTGTTGACGTGTGAAATTTCATTTGATTAAATTGAACTCATGCTGGTCAATTCTTAAAGCAGCATGTTTGATATCACAAAGCACGGCTAACCAACATAGTAACGTCAACAACAACGTCGAAAAAGTTTACCAAAATCACTCTGCAAAATGACCCTCGTTCGGCAAATCTACATAACATCCCTACTGATTATTTAAAGGCTTTACCTAAGTCGGTTATGTATTTACAAGATCACTTGTGTACTAGATTTTCCCAGGAAGAAGAAAAATAATAATAACTATCCGTCCGATTCTTGATAAGATGAGATAAGATTTTGATTGAGAATTTCATTCTAAAATAATGATAAAGATTGTGGAGAAGAACGATTTTGCCTCTATAATCTGTAAACAGACATTGAACATAAAGACTTAAAAATTCGACTTTTGCCCCTCACGGCCCCTAATATTAGGGATTAGCCCTTTTTTCTTCATATCATCTTAAAGCCCTCAGGATTTTGAACACTTTTTGTTCAACAACTATTTAGATATTCTCTTTCTTTTTCGAGTTATCTGAAAAAGAAATATTAAGGGGCCAACCTTTCAACTCCTTAATGGGGACATTTAGCTAAAAATGAAAGGTTGCATATTGTTCAGAACATTATTTTGAACATCTTTTGTTCAATACTACCTATAAAAATATTTCAAACTTCTGAGATATAAAGCGTCAAAGATTTAGCATTCTGGCCCCTTGTGGCCCCTTATTATGCACATAGGACATTCAAATCAAAATATATAGTTGTAGATTGTAGAGATAAACATTTTTGCTTCAGTAATGTATTAGAAAATATTGACTGCTAAAGAGTTATCGAATAAAGATTTTTGGCCCCTCTCAGCCCTTAATTTGAGTGTCCAGCCCCTTTTTTCTCATTTCATCTTAAAGCTCTCAGGATTTTGAACACTTTTTGTTCAACAACTATTTAGAGATTCTGTTTCATTTTCGAGTTATTTGCAAAAGAAATATTTAGGGGCCACCCCTTCAACTCCTTAAAGGGGACGTATAGCGAAAAACTAAAGGTTGCATATTCTTCAGAACATTATTTTGAACATCTTTTGTTCAATATTACTTATCAAAATATTTCAAACTTTTGAGATATAAAGCGTCAAAGATTTAGCATTCTGGCCCCTTGTGGCCCCTAATTATGTATCATACGACATAAAAATCATAATATATAGTTGTAGATTGTTGAGATAAACATTCTTGCTTCAGTAATGTATAACAAAATATTAACTGCTAAAGAGTTATCGAATAAAGATTTTTGGCCCCTCTCAGCCCTTAATTTGAGTGTCCAGCCCCTTTTTTCTCATTTCATCTTAAAGCTCTCAGGATTTTCAACACTTTTTGTTCAACAACTATTCAGAGATTCTCTTTCGTTTAGGAGTTATTTGAAAAAGAAATATTTAGGGGCCAACCCTTCAACTCCTTAAAGGGGATGTATAGCGAAAAACTAAAGGTTGCATATTGTTCAGAACATTATTTTGAACATCTTTTGTTCAATATTACTTATCAAAATATTTCCCTCTTTTGAGATATAAAGCGTCAAAGATTTAGCATTCTGGCCCCTTATGGCCCCTTATTATGCACATATGACACTCAAATTGTAATATATAGTTGTAGATTGTTGAGATAAACATTTTTGCTTCAGTAATTAATAACAAAATATTGACTGTTAAAGAGTTATCGAATAAATACTTTTGGCCCCTCTCGGCCCCTAATGTGATGAGTCAGCACATTTTTCTTGATATCATATTAAAGATCTTGTCATTTTGCACAAATATTGCTCAGTATGTTTTAACAAAATAATTATATTTTAAAAGATATTATGCAAAATGTCTCAAAAATTCAGTCATGATACGTGTCCTAGATTTTGACCCCTACCGAGCTTCCATACTAGGCATTTCCGGAAAATTTGAAAACCATTGTGCATCTTGACAACATGTCCTTTATCTTTGGTAAAAATTTCAGTGTTCTAGCGTTAGCCGTTCTTGAGTTCTGGTGATGACAAGGAGGTCCTCTAAATTTTGATTAAAGGGCAATAACTTCCGACCGGAAGTGATTTTCGAAAAAATGAGAAAAACGGATCAGGTTTAGTTGACGACACACCTTTCCTGAAAATTTCAAGTTAATCGATCGAGCCATCTCCGAGAAATCTTCTGCACAAAAATTGTAAGAAGAAAAAGAATAATAACTAGATACGATCTCGTTGCGAGCAACGAGTGGGTCTTCCGTCCGATTCTTGATAAGATGAGATAAGATTTTGATTGAGAATTTCATTCTTAAATAATGATAAAGATTGTAAAGAAGAAACAATTTTGCCGCCATAATCTGAAAACAGACATTGAACATTAAAGACTTTAAAATTCAACTTTTGGCCCTCACGGCCCCTAATATTAGGGATCAGCCCTTTTTTCTTCATATCATCTTAAAGCTCTCAGGATTTTGAACACTTTATGTTCAACAACTATTCAGAGATTCTGTTTCGTTTTCAAGTTATTAAAAAAAGAAATATTTAGGGGCCAACCTTTCAACTCCTTAATGGGCACATTTAGCGAAAAATGAAAGGTTGCTTATTGATTAGAACATGATTTTGAACATCTTTTGTTTAATATTAATTACTAAAATATTTCTGACTTTTGAGACATAAAGCGTCAAAGATTACGCATTCTGGCCCCTTGTGGCCCCTTATTATGCACCATAGGACATTCAAATCATAATATATTGTTGAAGATTGTTGAGATAAACGTTTTTGCTTCAGTAATGTATAACAAAATATTGACAGCTAAAACGTTATCGATTGAAAACTTTTGGCCCCTCTCGGCCCTTAATTTGAGTGCCCAGCCCCTTTTCCTTCATCTCATTTTAAAGCTTTCATGATTTTGAACAATTTTTGTGCCACAACTTTTCAGAGATTCTTTTTCGTTTTTGAGTTATTTGCAAAAGAAATATTTAGGGGCCAACCCTTCAACTCCTTAATGGGGACGTTTAGCGAAAAATGAAAGGTTGCATATTGTTTTGAACATGATTTTGAACATCTTTTTTTCAATATAACTTATCAAAATATTTCGCACTTTGGAGATATTAAGCTTCAAAGATTTAGCATTCTAGCCCCTCGTGGCCCCTAATTATGTACCATTCGACATAAAAATCATAATATATAGTTGCAGATTGTTGAGATAAACATCTTTACTTCAGTAATGCATTACAAAATATTAACTGATAATGAGTTATCAATTGAAGTCTTTTGGCCCCTCTCGGCCCCTAATTTGAGTGTCCAGCCCCTTTTTCTTGATTTCAACTTAAAGCTCTTAGGATTTTGAACAATTTTTGAGCAACAACTATTCAGAGATTCTTTCTCGTTTTCGAGTTTTTCGCAAAAGAAATATTTAGGGGCCAACCCTTCAACTCCCTAATGGGGACGTTTAGCGAAAAATGAAAGGTTGTATATTGTTTAGAACATCATTTTGAACATCTTTTGTTCAATATTACTTATCAAAATATTTCTCACTTTCGAGATATAAAGCATCAATGATTTAGCATTCTGGCCCCTTATAGCCCCTAATTATGTAATATACGACATAAAAATCATAATATATAGTTGCAGATTGTTGAGATAAACATTTTTGCTTCAGTAATGTATAGCAAAATATTGTCTGTTAAAGACTTATCGAAAAAAGACTTTTAGCCCCTCTTGGTCCCTAATTTGAGTGTCCAGCCCCTTTTTTGGGATTTCATCTTAAAGCTCTTAGGATTTTGAGCACTTTTTGTTCAACAACTATTCAGAGATTCTTTTTCGGTTTCGAGTTATTCGCAAAAGAAATATTTAGGGGCCAACCCTTCAACTCCCTAATGGGGACGTTAAGCGAAAAATGAAAGGTTGCATATTGTTCAGAACATTATTTTGAACATCATTTGTTCAGTATTACTTATCAAAATATTTCTCACTCTCGAGATATAAAGCGTCAAAGATTTGGCATTCTGGCCCCTTGTGGCCCCTAATTATGTACCATACGTCATAAAAATTATGATATGTAGCTGTAGATTGTTGAGATAAACATTTTTGCTTCAGTATAATATTACAAAATATTAACTGATAAAGAGTTATCGAGTAAATACTTTTGGCCCCTCTTGGCCCCTAATGTGATAAGTCAGCACCTTTTTCTTGATATCATATTAAAGATCTTGTTATTCTGCACAAATATTACTCAGTTTGTGTTAACAAAATAATTATACTTTAAAAGATATGATGCAAAATGTCTCAAAAAATCAGTCATGATTCGTGTCCTAAATTTTGACCCCTACCGAGCTTCCATACTAGGCACTTCCGGAAATTTTTAAAACATAGGTACAAAACTATAACATATCGTCTATCACTCCTGAAAAATTCAGCCTTCTAGCGTTTCTCGTTTTTTGAGTTTTTGTCCGGACAAAAATGTCATACAAAAATCGATTAAAGGGCGATAACTTTTGACCGGAAGTGAATTTCCAAAAATCAAGAAAAATGGATCAGGTTCACATTATGACAAATCATCTCTGAAAATTTCAAGTGAATCGACCAAACCGTCTCTGAGAAATCGTCTGCACAAAAATTGGTATGGAGAAAAATAATAATAATAAGAAGAAAAAAAGTGAAAAAGAAACAATAGAATAATAGAAGGGTCTTCCGTTGGAGACGGAAGACCCTAACTAGAAAGAAACTCGTTGCGAGCAACGAGAGGTCTTCCGTCCGATTCAGAAAAAAACCCTGTAAAATCAAACTGAAAAAATGTTATTTTAAAAATCGGACACACGGTGGATCGAACCCGGGTCGCCAGCGTGAAAATCCATTGCAGTACCCATTACACCTTATGGAACCCGCTTCAAATTTAACATCCGAATATCACGAGACTGCTTTATTCTAATATACAGTACATTTTTTTTTTAAATTCAGTTTGGAATTGTAAAATGACAGCCAGCTTGCTAAACTTTGCTCAAGATGATCACATCGGAATTTTAACTTGAGTTTTATCAGTAATTTTTAGGATAGATAATTATAATCTATTAGTAATCAACAGATGATACTGTTTTCTTTCCTTTTTTTAGATATGTATTTAACTTTTTCGATATGTATTTAACTTTTTATTCCATGCAACTCCATATACAGGCATGCAATTTGATATATTTCTGCACTATTGTCACCATTTGTCTACTACTTAAGTCGGATCACGATACATTATTTCGCGCCAAACGTCACAAGTAGTTCTTAACGCTTTTCCTTTGAAATGTTTGATCTATATGATGGATTTGATAGCTTCAATGAAAATTAGAAATGTATGTTCTTACAACCGGAATTTAAGCATTAGAAAATATATTTATCACATTATACAAATATAATATCGTATACGGCCAAGTAACACCAAAGCTGTGAATTCTGTAACATTTTCCACGAATTATGTATCCTGTTTTGCCCCAAAGTGGAGATGAGTTACACGTTCATGAAAAGACTGGAATGTTTCACTGAAAAAAAAATCACTCGCCCTCAGACGGTCAAGGAATCTGATACTATTTATGTTAAAAAAATGCATTTATTACATGAATATTCATATAACCTTTAATAAACAATCTTTGAAAAAAATGTTTTTCTTATTTTTGTCTTTTCTATTCATTTAATATGTCACAAGCCTGCGTGGAAAAATAAACAAGTCAAGTAATATTTCAGAAACATAGTGAATATTAAGTCAGGCAAGTTTCTTGAAAAGCTATTACTTATAACCATGGTTTAGGATAAGTTTTCCCTGGTGCAAAACAAAAGATTGTTGTCATCGTATTTCCACTTGTAGTCATGTTGTATTCTACTTTGAGATGTAGACAAAAGCAATTTCAATAGACGTTTGAGGAAACCTCATATATTAAAACTATACTCAATGTAACGTAATTGCGATGTAGCAATCATAAGAATCCTTTACATTTCATAAATCTTTTTGGTAGAAGTTTCGTTCATCTAAACGCTCAGCTGACCTTCTAGAACCCGACTTGCTTAATGGCGGAGTTCACAGAGACGCCCCGCCATCTTGGACATGCTTCAGATTTTTAAATGCAAATATCTAGTGTGTGGATTGATCAATTCTAAAATAAATTATATTTTAGACCTTTCCAGTAGGGTCTCCATTAACATTAATTATATCAAAGAAAAATATTGAAAAACAAAAAAAGTTGGAAAAGTGCATATTTTGAATTCGCTTCCTGTAGCGACCGGATGTACTGACGACGCAAACGAAGGCAAAATTGCACATCTATAACTCATGATCTATCATCTCTAATAAGTCTCCAGTTAATATCTTTAGCCGTTTTCGAGAACATTCGAAGACAAAATTGCATTTTAAAATCAGGAAATTGTCCATAACTTGGCACTGGTAGCGAATTGTCCAACAAACGGAATTTTATATAAAATTCACATAGTGAGCTATTATTCCTGAAATTTTCATTGAATTCCACCGAATAGTTTACGAGAAATCGCCTGCACAAAATTTTGTCTAAAAAAAAGAATAATAATAACTAGAAACGATCTCGTTGCGAGCAACGAGAGGTCTTCCGTCCGATTCTGGAAAAAAAAAACTCGTATAGTCGAGCTGAGAAGTGATTAAAAATTTTGGTCACAAATTGAATCCAGGTCGCCAGCTTGAAGATGTCAGACAGTCATGTACATGATGTACTGATGTAGTCCCTGAAAACTGTTGGTGTTAGAGACGTGTAATCCAATTCGCTTTTTTCCCCTTCTTTCCCCAACGCGCTAACCATTACGCTATTGGGAGTACTGCTCTTAATGTACTTGTGTATACTTTTGCTACAGTACACCTGTCTAAGAATTATAAAAGACGGGCCATTATTCATAATTTCGCGCCAAACGCCACGTTAAATCTTCGCGCCTTTTCTTTGGACTGATCTATCAAATAGGTGTGATAGCTTCAATGAAATTAAGAAAAAAGAATGTTCTCAGAGCCTACATTTCGAGGTTTAGAAAATATATTTAACACATTGTACACATTCTGTAGAAAAGAAACACAAAAGCAGTGAAATGACTATAATTTAATTTTTTTTATTTCCCGTCTCAGAAGTGAACTATGCCAATTAGTTACACTTTCATGAAAAGGTTGAAATGATTCTCCGAAAAACATGCCTCGCTCTACGACAGTCAAAGAATCAGATACCATTTATATGTACAAAAACTTGATTAAGATCTTTGAGAAAAGAATGTAAATATAAACTCCTTCGACGATCTTATTAAAATGGTTTTCTTATTTTTGTCTTTTCTATTCGTTTAATATCACACAAGTGTGCATGGGAAAAACAGTGGTTATACGTTTTATACTTACTATATACATTCATCGATATTGTTTCTTGAAAAACTATAACTTATAACTATGATTTAAGATCTGTTTTTTCCGTCTTGCAAAACAAATGATAAATTATAGGTATCTCTCATTTGCACATTTAGTCTTTTCATTTTCTACTTTGAGAACCAACCAATACCAGTTACAGAAGACGTTTGAGAAGACCCTGGAATAAATCTTTAGTTTGACACAGAATTGTACAAACCATTAAGCTATTGGGAGCACTGCTCTAAATATACTTGTTTATACATTTGCAACAGAACACCTGTCTAAGAATTATAAAAGGCGGGCCACTATTGATAATTTCGTGCCAAATACCACGAAAAAAATATTCGCGCCTTTTCTTTGGACTGATCTATCAAATAGGTGTGATAGCTTCAATGAAATTAAATAAATAAAACGTTCTTATCGCCTTATTTTATTTCGACGTTAAGAAGGTATATTTAACACATTGTACACATTACATATCGTATCTAGCCCAGTTAAACTAAAGCAGTGAAACGGAAATTAAGTTTTAAGATTGACACGTATTTACAACGTACTACTACGTGAAAGTCCAAGTAGTTTTCTACATTTCATGTATCCTTATGTAAGAATGGTTTAATCAAACGCTCAGCTGCCTCCATAAACCCCTACTCGCGAAATTGCGGAGTTGACAGAGGCAGACGCCATCTTGAACCCGCTTCAGATTTTCAAATATTAAAATCTAGAGTTCAGATTAACCAATATTCAAACAACTTATATAGTAAGCATCAATAGAAGGGTCTCTATTAATATTTCAAAAATAAATAAAAAATATTGAAAAACAAAAAAGTTAGAAAATACCATTTTTTTCAATTCGCTTCTCCTAACGACAGGAAGTACTGACGACGAACGAAAGATCGCGTCCTGGATGGTAAATATCACGATCTATAATCCCTGAAAGTTTCATGTTGATAACTTTTACCGTTTTTGAGTTTAATCGTGGACAAAATGTCATTTTGATTTCAGAAAATTGTCCGTAACTTGGCACCGGAAGGGAGTTTCCTAATTTTCTCTGGGATATAATAAATTCATGTAACAACACATCTGTCCTGAAAACTTCATGTAATTCCGTCCAGTAGTCTTTGAGAAATCGCGTGCACAAAATTAGAAAGTCAAAAAAATAAGAAAAACTAGATACGATCTCGTTGCGAGCAACGAGAGGTCTTCCGTCCGATTCTGAAATAAAATACGAAAAATCTAGCAGAAAAATGATAAAAAAAATTTGGACATTCGGGGGAGCGAACCCGGGTCGCTCGCGTGACAATCCAACGCGTTAACCATTCGGCCATTGAAAACACCGCTTCAAATTTTTAAATGCGAATATCTCGAGATTGCCTTTTTCAATTCTAAAACAAATTACATATTACGCATTTGCAAATGAGTCTCTATTTGAATTAATAACATCAAAGAAAAATATTGAAAAACAAAAAAGTTTTAAAATTGCATATTTTGAATACGCTTCCGGTAGAAACCGGAAGTACCGACGACGCACGAAAAGGCGATTCTGCAAACCACAAAGTCATGATCTTTCATCTTCAATAAGTCTCCAGTTCATATCCTCAGCCATTTTCGATAAAAGTGCGCGACAAAATCGCATTTTAAAATCAGGAAATCGTCCATAACTTGGCACCAAAAGTGAATTTACCAAAAAAAATTACAGACTGCACAACTTCATATAATGACGCATATTTTGTGAAAGTTTCGCTGAAATCCGCTGAGTAGTTTTCGAGATATCGCGTGCAAATAATTTTGTCAAAAAAAGAATAATAATAATAATAATAATAATAATAAGAAACAATACAATCACTATAAGGTCTTCCGTGAAGACGGAAGACCTTAATAATAAGAAACAATAGAATAACTATAAGGTCTTCCGTGAAGACGGAAGACCTTAATAAGAAACAATAGAATCACTATAAGGTCGTCCGTGAGGACGGAAGACCTTAATAATAATAATAATAAAAGTGAAAAAGAAACAATAGAATAATAGAAGGGTCTTCCGTTGGAAACGGAAGACCCTAATTAATAATTATAACTAGATACGGTCTCGTTGCAAGCAACGAGTGGGTCTTCCGTCCAATTCCTGATGAAATGAGATAAAATTTTGATTGAGATTTTCATTCTTAAATAATGATTTTCCATAATCTGTAAAAAGACTTTGAACATTAAAGACTTAGAAAACAGACTTTTTTCCCCTCATGGCCACTAATATTAGGGATCAGCCCTTTTTCTTCATATCATCTTAAAGCTTTCAGGATTTTGATCACTTTTTGTTCCACAACTCTTTAGCGATTATTTTTCGTTTTCGAGTTATTTGCATAAGAAATATTTAGTGGCCAACCATTCAACTTATTAATAGGAACATTTAGCGAAAAATGAAAGGTTGCATATTGTTCAGAACATTATTTTGAATATCTTTTATTCAATATTACTTATCAAATTATTACCCACTTTTGTTCAATATTGCTTATCAAAATATTTCTCCCTTTCGAGATATAAAGTGTCAAAGATTTAGCATTTTGGCCCCCTTGTGACCCCTTATTATGTAACATACGACATTAAAATTATAATGTATAGTTGTAGATGGTTGAGATAAATATCTTTGTTTCAGTAATGTATTACAAAATATTAACTGATAAAGAGTTATCAGTTGAAGACTTTTGGCCCTTTTTGGCCTCTGATTTGAGTGCCCAGCCCTTTTTTCTTGATTTTACCTTAAAGCTCGTAAGAATTTGAACACGTTTTGTTCAACAACTTTTCGTTTTCGAGTTATTTGCAAAAGAAATATTTAGGGACCAACCCTTCAACTCCTTAATGGGGACGTGAAGCGAAAAATGAAAGGTTGCATATCGTTAAGAACATTATTTTGAACATCTTTTGTTCAATAATACTTCTCAAAATATTTCTTACTTTTGATATATGAAGCGTCTACCATTTAGCATTCTGGCCCCTTGTTGCCCCTAATTATGTAACATACAACCTAAACATTATAATATATAGTTATAGATTGTTGAGATAAACATTTTTGCTTCAGTAATGTATTACAAAATACTGATTGCTAAACAGTTATTGAATGAATACTTTTGGCCCCTTTTTGCCCTAAATGTGATGATTCAGCACTTTTTTTACTGGTATCATATTTAAGAACTTGACATTCCCCACAAATATTTTTCAGTATGTTTTAACAAAATAATTATACTTTAAACGATATGATACAAAATGTCTCTAAAATTCATTCATGATTCGCGTCCTAGATTTTGACCCCTTCCAATCTTCCATATTGGACCTTTCTGAAAAAATGTTAAGTCCAATATGCAATTCAGCAATGTGTCGTCTATCGTCGCTGAAAATTTCAGCTCTCAAGCTAATGCCGTTTTTGAGTTTAGTCACGGACAAGGAGACCCTCTAAAAATCACTGAAAGGGCGATTACTTCTGACCGAAAGTGATTTTTTCAAAATTAAGTTGGAGTACAAACTTCAAATAGATACACATAATCTCTGAAAATTTTAACAAAATCGATCGAGCCATCTTCGAGAAATCTTCTGCATAAAAATTGTAAAGAAATAAAAATAACAAAAGTGAAAAAGAAACAATAGAATAATAGAAGGGTCTTCTGTTGGAGACGGAAGACACTAATAATAAGAAACAGAGCAAAAACAATATGTTCCCCACCTACATAACTAGGAACATAACTAGGAACACAGGTCTAGAATGTTTAACCACCTCCCCTGTCGCATGCTTGACGCAGTGGTAGACCGTCCGCTCTTGAGTCGCAGAATTAGGACTCCTGGATGATAATTACGTTGCGGGTTTTATTCCCATAGTTGGATTGAAAACCTGTCCTTCAGGATAGGCTGTATATCATTAAGGAAATTGGAAACATGGCATACACAAAATTTTATAGAATTTTACAAAATACCGTATACACTCGCCTATAAGTCGGTTGTATTTAATAACCTTTTATATCAGAGGGACTGACCTCATATAACATGTATAATACCATTAATTTTAGAGCTCGACTATAGGAGTTTTAGGAAGAGATTCACTTTTACAATCGGCGATTGACTTTTACAATTTATACAAAGACCAACTCCATTACTTAAAATGTTAAAGTCTGCTGTCGAATGTAAAAATAAGTCTCTTCATAAAGTACTTTTGCCACGGTGTAAAGACGAATAATGACCCCCATCGAATAATGACCGGTGGTCATTTTTCGACAGCAAAAATTGACCCCTGGTCAATATTCGACGTAGAAAAATGGCCCTTTTGCCCGTAGAAAAAAAGTGTCACCATCCTAAAAATATGCAGATCCTAAGTGAAGAAAAGTGACACCCGTAGAAAAATGACTCCCTGTGGATTAAAGCTGAAATTTTTTAGGGGGCAAAAAAATTAGATAAAGAAGCATTTTGGCCAAAATGCTCATCTGAGCTTATTTGGAATAAATTGATCTCATAACATACGATTATAGCTATATTTTAAGGTCAATGCGATAATTCAGAATCTAAAAGAGTAAAGATTTATCGAGCCTTAAGGGTTAGGTAAACATTGTTTTTCGATGGTGGAAATCATCGTACTGACAGAAAAAAATCAAAGTACTGAAAGCACTCATGGGAGTGGTGTTAAATAAAATCTTTGATCGGGAGGTTAAGTGAGTGAACAATATTATTATTTCAAAAACAGACAACTGTTTCAGATTTTTTGAGTTGCAAAAATCTTGAGAAAGACATTCAGAGACATTGAAAAGCAAAAAAATGCAGAGGCCATATTGTTGCCTGCCTACATTAATCCTTTTTTATACCCCCTGCTTGAAAAGCGGGAGGGTATTTATTAATATGGATTTCCTTCTAGCTGTTTGTTACGCTTTAGGTATACCCATCTCTTCTCCGTAACTCCTCTTACACCACTGAACGAAATTTTCATAGAATCTTTATTACATATTGCCGTTGTGCACCTTCTATTACTTTTCCATCCTACACATATTTTGGGTTTCCCATTGCAAAAACATGGACACTGTCATTATATTCATATCAGAGGCGGTTGATCATTTATATAATTCACTGCTCACAGTCTTCAAATTTGTAAGATATTTTTCCTTGGCAACTTTACCCATGTGTTATGAAAATTTCAGTTTCCCAGGAATAATATCAATGTTGATAAAATGTGGATTTTAACACAGCATCCTTTTAAGAGCTTTTTCAATTACACGAACATTATACATGGAGTACGTCAGACCTTAATCTTTTTTAATATTGTGAAGAAAAAAGCAATACGGAGTTTTAAACAAATATTTAATGACCAAACATAAAAACAGTAGTATATGTAAGAGTTTGTGTGCGTACGAGTTATCTGGTATGTAAATGAGGTTTTCCTTTTATTAAAAAAAAATTCATTTTGTTGTTTTTACGAAATGATTTTACGAAAACATCAGTGTCCGTATTTTGGTTTTAACATTTATAACAGAGTACTAGATTTTACGCTTTTGGCAGGTGATACTGCTGATTTAGTAATACATACGCATGTTTCCTACAGTTTTTATGCATTAATGAATTCATTTCAACCAGGAAAATGTTCATGAAAAGTTTGAATAAATTCTGTGCACCGGTAAAAAAGAAATTGCTAAAAATCCGGGACAGTCGGGCGTCGGGACGACTAGATTTACCGCTTGCCGTTAGTATGTAGAGTTGTCGATCGTATCTTTTTCAGTGTATGACGCCACACAAAAGAATTAGTTCCATTACGAAAAACTTTTGAGGTTCTTTATAATTCAGTTTTACTTTGAACGAAATCTAATAATCAGATTAAGATTACTTTATCATTATTACATTTACTTTACATTTCAAATTATGAAAGGTCGATCAATTCAAGAGAAAATAACATGAACTATTTGCGGCGGATGTTTATGCATGTTTTCTGTTGAATATCATCGTAGTAAATCAGCCGACACAGTAGCCTCGCTTTCGGCTCTATATAATCAACACAAATCACTGCACATGTTAAATACGTGATGACCATGGGAGATTGAACATAGTTCAACTCCCAATCAGTAGTATAATATATCATTATATCCTCCGCTTGGAAAGCGGGAGGGTATACAGTGATCGGGACGTCCGCCCGTCTGTTACGCTTTGGGGTATGCATCTGTTATCTGCAACTCCTCTTATGTATAAAAAGATGAGTTTGTGAAACAGCTATGCCCCTGTATGCAACATAGCGAAGATTAAACTTTTCTGAAATGCAATTTAAATATAATGGTACCCAAAGTAGGGTCTTCTCACAAGAAATACAATTGCAAAAAGTGGAAAGCACCACTTGTTCAAAATTAATGTTTGAAAGGTAGGTCAAACTCAAAGGTCAAATGGTCAAAGTTGATGGTTTCTTAAGAAAGGTTTAATGTAACAAGGATTACATTTGTGAAGTATGAGAGTACTAGTATCTAATGTTTAAAGTTATAGCCAAAGTTAATTAAAAATTTGGCATTTTTTGTAAAATGGGACAAACTCCAAGGTAAAGGTCAAAAGATCAAATTTGGTGGTACCCAAAGTAAGGTCTTGTCACAAGGAATATACACATATTGAATATGAAAGGCATAGCTACAATAAATGAAAAGTTATTGTCAATGTTAAAGTTTCTGCGGAGAAACAGACTGCCAGATAAACAGACAGACATACAGACGGACACGATAAAACTATATACCCCCGAATCTTCGATTACAGGGACAAAAAAAAGAAATGGTCTTCAATTAACTTTTCATATTAAGATACAGTATAAAGAAGACGTTACAAAAATTAAAATGTTTGTTCTGATTTTCATATGAAATTCTCTGAAAAATATACTCAGAACTTGGTAAAAGGGTGGGGTAATGCAAGAATTAAGAAATGTAATGAATACTGTGTGCTTAATCAAAAGGTTATGCCTACACGTATAGTTTTTGCATTAGAATGTGTATTTTACACTAGCCCATAGCTTGATAGAGTATGTTTTAGGTGTTATACCCACCCCCATCCCTTTACTTATATAGGAGAAAGTCGATTATCAACAAAAGCAACAAAAAAAAAACTACCCTACCTTTATTTTTCTATAAGGAGGGACTAAAAATAAGCTTAAAATAATCTACTTTTCTACTAATTGTCAACTGTTACTTTGCCACAGTACTTTTAAGTATACCCCCACCAACATTCAAAGTATTCTTTAATCATGGCGAAGTAAATATTGATATGATAGAACATGCAATTACAGTGAACTCCTCTGAATATTGGTGATTTTTAATCTTTTATTATTCGTATGCATTTTACTTTCTTGTAGGTACTGAAAAACTTTAATTTAGATTCATTTTTCAAAACCAGAACACATTTTAAAACTATCTGAGATAAGTTTAAACTTTACATTTAAACTTTTAATGTAACAAATGTTTTACGCCTTCCTTCAACAAACCTTCCAAATAAAGAAGATATTTCAAATAATCAAATTATAGATAAAATCTATTCCATTTTTTTGCCTGAAAATCACATATTTTGACCAATATATTTCAAAATTAACATTACATTACTGTCCACATCTTTTTCTTTCATTATATTAAAGTACTCGATACTTGTGACTGATCAGCACTTTTAAAAAGTCGTAAAAAGCTTGATTTAGAAATTTTTTTTCAGTACCCCAGATATGTTAATTTAAGTGCAAAAAGGTCACACAATAATTTACGCGCATAAATTTGCAAGATTTTTTCAACGATTAATATAATTTAAACTTTTTTACCTGATATAAGATTATATTTGCTGCCATGATTACATCTGATAAAATATGATAAAGATTAGAGTAATTTACTAGAGAGTTAAAGTTTAAGTGCAAAAAGGTCAACTTAATTGTACCGTAGATCAGTAACAAGCACAATGACCCCCTATTTTCTCTGTAGATGTTAAGTCACGCTCTATGAGTACTTATCGAAAATATACTTCTAAACAATCTTTGATTTAACACATTTCTCGAGTGACATAACTGAAAAAATACAAGGCTTTTAATAAAGTATTGTTCTAGACTGTGTAGATTTTGAATATTATGTTGTCATTTCTGAAATATTTCAATGTGATTATATATTTTTTTATTTTTTTTTTGTTTTCGATTCTCCCTTGTTTGAATTAAAATATTATCTCAAAGTTGTTTTTATTACATTTTTTCTGTATTTTCCTTGAGTCTTAGACAATTTTTCTATAGCTGCAAACAGTTTTAACAGGTTGATTTTCTTAACAGAAACCAAATTGTAAACTTTAAAAGCCACGACTTTTAACACAATATATTCTTTTTGAGATTGACAATTGGTTATAAAAATTGAATTCAATATTCTGAAGAAAATATTTTTCAGGGTGCACTCTCCTTCAGGTACAAATTATTCAGCTTGCAAAGCCTTTCAAATTATGAGCATGTTAAAGTAAACATGTTTTATCGCATGCACATGAATGATTATCGACTGATAAATTTTTGTATATATAAATAAACAATTTGTTGGTTGGTTAAGAGATTTATCGAATTTGTGTGTTTGTAAATGTGTAAACAGTGTCTCTTAAAATTACGCTCGGCTGAGTTCGGGATTGTATTGGTTTGACTATCAATTTGTTTTAAAAAACCATTACCTTGAGACTATGTTTATGGTGCGTGTCTGCTTCTATTTAAAATAAAACTACACAACATGAGTGACCTATTTTTACCCTTTTAAATTAAATGTAGGTCTTGGAATAATAAGAAAGACGGCTTCATTTTAAAGAGGTAAAACTTTCGATACTTTTTTTTCACTACACAACTTATGTCTTAAAATAAGAATATTTTTTTTTAAAAGCATTCAAATTGAATATATATATTAAGTGACTAAATTACAGTCCTCTTATCATACCCTGCTAGATGTATTTTCTTGCTTGAAGGATATGACTTCATTATGCCAATGTATACCATGAATAAATATCTGGGTCTTAAAGGCATTTTTCAATGTTTCAACAACTTTCACCTTAGAATACAGATATTGCTAAAAAAAAACCGGTTGTTTTATTTTCAATTGAATACATATGCATGTTGCAGATGGGTCCTATATTATGAAAGGATTTTAATTTCCGTCCTTACATGTATAATTTATCTATATTATCCAAGGCAACGTGCTTTAAGTTTTATACATTTCAAAAAGAAAACACAGAGATGCTTTCTAGTATTTCAGATTCTTCAATGGACTGCTATTGTAAAAATACCATGTCAGGTTTTTATTCTGTTTACCACTTGCCTTAGCCTTATGACGATGTAACCACCCCACCCACCCCCTCCCAACTTATGGTCTATGAATGATAGTGCAAATGTTGAAAACATTGCTTTATGTATGAACGACTTTGGTATTAGACATTGGTTATGAAAGAAAACTGTTAAATGCCTATTGTACATGTGTTTTAAAAGTTGTTACTGCAAAGTGTAAATTGTCAACATCAGCAGTTTGGTATCTTTAATATGGGTAACACAAATTGTCAAATCATTTAAACATGTTTAAGACCCACACTTGATTAGACTCATAATGAAACAGAAATTGTTTTGATAATTATTAAATCAATTTCTTTCTGGGATTATGGGGCTTAGTAGTATAACTTACTTAAGAAATAAACTCTGCGTTTTCGTGAATGTTGCAGAGTAACCTCTGAGGTCGAGAAATGTTCTTTGAAAGATAAAAGCCGAGGCGTTAGCCGAGGCTTTTATATTTCAAACATCATTTGGAGACCGAGGAGGTAATTCTGCATCATTTACGACTACAAGGACTATTCTACCATGTATACTACAATCGCTAAATTACGGATAATCGTTTCCTCTATAGTGAGACGAATTACGTCACCATGTCTCGACTACGCTGTTTCATTTCACACCAGAGGTAGAATTCGTTTGCTTACCTGTGTATAACATGCAGACAAATTGAGCTTTCGTTACATTAAAAATAGCCTTTTTGAATTGCAAATTTGTTCGAATATGTATTGATCGGTTTAAATAAATATATATATAATAACAAAATCATGTTCCTGTTTTACTGCTAAACTCACGTTGTTTAATGTGTAGGGAGGTCCGTGGAATAGCCCTGCATAGCTGTAAAAACCGAGATTTATCAGCAACTTGATGCAATTTACAGTGTTTATACTGCAAAAGACGACACGTCAATGCGGTCTAAACAAGTATTTCATTCTACAGCCAAACATGCATTTGAATTGCTTATATTTGATAAGTGTTTCTGATCTGATAATTCTTTGATGACGTCCGTGATTTATTGGACAATAATGTCCGCCGGTTTCATTTGATCTTTACAATAATCGTGGTAGAATTCTGATTCAGGTATAGATTTCTAAGCGATAGGAAAATTTGTTAATACAGTAATAGAAAAGTTTTCATAATCTAAATTTATATCTGCAAATCAAAGTTGAAAATAAACCGTTTATGTCGAATGATCTTTACAAATTCTATAAATATATTATAGTGAGTTGCATTTTAAGCTATAATGTACCTGACATCATTTTTTTAAGATTTCAAATTAAATTGATTATCAGTGTTTCATACATTTGTTTCATGATCTCTTACATCACATTGTTCTATTTCTCTCAGATAAAATAACTGGAAAAAGGAAATTATGCAACATGAAAATTTACAAGAAAACACAGTTATCTTTCATCAGTATTTATTTGCAGTTATTGGTGAGTAGAAAAAGATGAAAAACATTATGATTTGTAGCCAAATGAAGGCTTTTTCTGGAAATGCTGTTCAAGGATTACAAACTCTTAAGCACGAAAACAATTCGTTATCAACATACTAGTAGATAATATTTACTTATAATACTCTCTCTCTCTCTCTCTCTCTCTCTCTCTCTCTCTCGCTCTCTCTCTCTCTCTCTCTCTCTCTCTCTCTCTCTCTCTCTCAAAATAGGCTGTTTGTTGCAGACTTGTTGCAAGTCTGTCGCAAAATTGCGGAAAACAACCTTTTTGCAGGAAGAACATTTTCTTGAACCATAATGATTGCGGCTAGCTATCCTTCAACAAACGTTAAATTCATTACTTCAAGCTTACAGAAAATTTCAAAGAAGTCAACAGAAGCATTACAAGAACCATATTCACGTCAATTGATAACATTTATCAAATTAAATGTGTGCAGGAAGAGAGCAAAAACAGGAGAAAAACTCGTCAAATTAACACTTAAAACGAAATTGTACTGAAGTCATCACGGGTTCTTCGAACTTCTGTCAGAGCCAAGCATATTTTACTTTTTAATTATGAAAAGTGTGGAAACATTGCCTTGGAACATAATGAAAGACTACCTACATATTAGAAACTTGCGTCGTTTAGCTTTTTTTTCCCTTAAGTAAGGCCAGTACAAAGGTTTTCCGTGCACTTGTTGCTAAAACACAGGTAAATAATATTAACTGAAATGTTTGATACAAATACACAGCAAAGTTTGCTGCAATTTTCCAACAAAAGTTGCTGAAGTATGAAATATGTGCAGCAATATGTGCAGCAATATTTGTCGAAAGTTGGCAGCAATTTTTTTTAAATTCATTAAATCCAATGCTTACTGTAGACTTGTAGTAATCCTCATATGCAGGTAAAAATTGTTTGCTATAAGCTTGCTGCACACATATCGAACACTTGCTGCAAACACAAAAGCTATATCTAAAAGGTCATGCCTACTTGGAGGAAGACAATCTTTTGTTAAGTATCTTTCTCTCATGTACATTGTCTATATTTTAGGTAAAATACAGTACATCTGTTTCTCATCTAGACTCTGAATTTTGTGGTGTATCAAAATTAACAAGACTAGTAGTTGAATCTTGCCCGGTAGATGAAGAATCATGGGATAAGGCTTCCGAGGCATTGAATTGTCAGCAGTATGAAGGGAAATGTACAGGGACCTTAAAATATCATTGTCTTATCAATCCTTGGCAAAATATAACAGTGGCGGTATGTGCTCCATCTACACGTATCCATTCAGGTATGTGTAATGACTATTTTTGATATATTATTTTTATCATGGCATCCTTTCATCGTTTACAAGGAAACATTTCAAACACTGTTTGGCGAATTTTTAGGTCTTCTTTGTCATATTAAGCAAATAAACATTTAAAATTTTTATCATTATTATTAATATCTTTAATTTAGACAAATACTCGACTTACTGAGTATATGTCTTGTTGTTGATAAGTATTGAAAGGATTCATTACAAACTTTGAACTACATGTATATAAGAATTTACAACATAAACTCGTGAACACATTTTATTAATTTATTATAAAGGAAATATATGATGAGCTAAAGAACAGGATATGGCGACAGCTAAATTTGCTGATGTCACAATTGTCAAATTATGTTTTAAAGTACAGTTACTTGATGAATATAATGCTGTGTCCATTTTTTTGCAATGGGAAACCCAAAATATGTGTCGGATCAAAAAGTAAAATAGGAAGTATAGATAATTGCAATATGTAACTAGAAAGTCTACTATTGGAAGCAATAGCTCATATCGTCCCGAACTGGACAAGATTTTTTTTTTCTTAACGAAAACAATACCCATTAGCTAAGCTTGGATAACCATCAACTTGCATCAGTTTTTTTAGTACTTTTTCACTTTTCCCCAGATTCCATGGCAAGTTTTGACAATTTGCAATTTTTAAATGCAACACGCACAATTACATATACTAATCATGAAATCAATGAAGTTTCACTACAAATGTCTTTGTGACAAGAGAGAACGTTCGTGGACAAAATTCGTCGTTTTTTTCGGGTTTCCATGGCAACGGTAGCATTTTTGAAACTGAATGACCACAAAACACAACTACAACCAGGAATCCTGCTTTGAGGTAAGTTTCAGGAAGATTGTTTCAGCCATCTCCGACAAACAGCTTGTACAACAAAAACATGCGCACAATCGCAATAATTAAAGATTTAAAGTCTCATCAAATTTTATTCAGTAGTATGAGAGGAGTGGCGGGTATGGGTACCAAAAAGCGTAAAGGACGGACGGACGAACGGGCAGACGGTTGAACGCACAGACGGATGGACGAACATTCCAATGACTGTATAAAAAAAACAACATCATGTGTATCATTAAGTAAATACTGTAACAGGTATCCACTTTATTTAATTCAATATACAGATAGTGTATAAAAATCCATTAGATCACCGGCGATCGCGTTGTTTTTATACCCTCCGCTTAAAAGCGGGAGGGTATATAGTTATCGGGATGTCCGTCTGTTACGGTTCGGGATACCCATATCTTATCTGCAAATCCGCTCATACGTCTGAATGAAATTTAATGAGATATTAAAAGAATTAATGTAACATATCTCCATTGTGTATCTTCTACACTTGTATTCTACTTTTTGATCCGATGCATAATTTGGGTTTCCCCATAGCAAAACATAAATACTGCCAGCATAATGTTAACCATCTTTTATTCGCGTGCGAAAAATATCCACGACTTCCGCGATCTCCCTTAACTCGTGAATATATATTGCCACAATTCATTCATTTGCTAAGGATGTGTAGAGAATGTTTCCTCGGCAGCGGAAATTAATCGTCGCGAATTGATTTTAAACTGACGAATCGCGTATAAAACATGACGCGGGTAATCGTTGGTTTATAGTATTCCTATGGATGGCGGTGGTATCATTTAGTGAGCAAAGTACTCTAATTTGTTAGATATATCTGATATTGTGCACAAATAGTTTCTGTCAAAAAGTGAAAATTATGGTTGAGGTAATGCTGATAATCTAAATAAATTCTAAACAAACTACACAATCTAAGCACAAAAATCAATTATCAATTCTATAATCGAAAAATTCGAAAAAAAATAATCTTAAAGTCAGACGACACGTTTCTCAAATATATGTTAAGTAAATCTTGGTATTATATAAAAAAATATTCATATTTGTCATTCTCTGATTTCTACAAAATCAAAATGTTTTTAAATATAAGTACACCAAAATTTGTGTTATAGACCATTTAGAAGATTACCCATAAGGGTTATATAAGAAATATGACCCTATGGTATCTTGGCCAAATGCCTGATAAGGTACCCTAATTTTTTGTGAGGAAACATGTTTAAGGACCTTTACTTTAATGACAAATTCGTAGGAAAAATAATATATTTTTGAGGAACGTGTCGTCTGACCTTAAGTTGAAAAAGGTATAGTTCTAAGGAAACAGAGTTCATCTGCTTTTCAATTGATATTTTTTCTGAAGTAATGTTATTTATTTTAGGTTACTGTGCAGAATACAATGCTAGGGGAGGTAAAATCCAGGAATTTTATATTCCTACCTGCACGTCATGTATAAGGGACTACATGTCGACGGACGCATACATGTGTACGTTAAACTATTTCAAATTTGTTAAGCATGTCACTGTGTTAATACATTTGTGCATAATGAAGATTCTAGTTAATAATCAAAATGGAAAGACCATTTCATTAATTTATAGATTTTTATATATACCTAGTATTTCAAAAATAACATGTTTTATTCTCGCCAGACCAAGAATGCTATGAACAAGTATATAAAAAGACAAATATAAGAAAGAGAGGAGGAAATCAAACGGAAAAACTGCATCAATATCTTGACGAGCAGTTTGAACCTAGGTAAAGTTTCATTTCAGTTAACCATTTCTTTTTAAATTCTATAAGAATAGTATTATTTATTACACCCCCACTCCCACCCCTGCTTGAAAAATACAGTGAAAACTGTCTAAACTGACACCTGTGTAACCCAACACACTGTGAATTCCGACATCTAATTTCGTTCACATTTTACTTATTTCCATGTGTCCTATCACTGTGTAATTCGACATTCTGTCTATTCCGACACGAAATTTGTCACCAAGTGCATGTCGGATAAGACGGGTTTCACTGTATAGTGATCGGGATTTCTGTATTTACGGTCGTCAATTAGTCTCTTACCTTTTAGGCTACCAATCTCTTATCCAAAACTTCTCTTATGCATGTACCATTGAAGGAAATTTAACGAAATCTCATAGATTCTTTACGATACAGTTCCATTGTGCACCTCCAATTTTACTTTTTGAACGGTCATGCATTTCGGATTTCCCATAGCAATGCATTTTTCTATAATATGGATGGGTATCCATCTCTTTTCTGCAACCCCTGTTAAACTACTGGGTAAAATTGATTGATACTTTCACAGTATCTTTATAACACAGGTCTAATGCCACTGTGCATCTCAAATTTTACTTTTTGATCCGACGGTTATTTTGGGTGTCCCAGAGCAATAAAACATGTGAAACGGAAATTGGTTTTGTGATTTAGTTTCGTTTTAACGTTTTACCTACGTTCTTATATAAATTCTTAAACACTAAAAAATATTAATTCTCAGATCATACAAGTAGTATGAAACTGACTGTGTACGGGGACTGGCTGCACTGAGGTAACACATGCCGTGTTGCAGGAACTCAGGGGACCTCTCTGGTGACGGAGTGGATAAACATTAGCTTGTTTCTTCTTTTGCATACGGTCATAAGACCTGAATAAGGCAGACGGATGCAGGGGATAAACGGCTAAGTGTTTCACAGTACACCAATGTACGTAAGACCTGAATAAGGCAGTCACTTGGTTGTAGAGAGAGGTGGCATACCACAGAAGTGGGGGAAGTGCCAAGATGCAGCAGTACTTGTGAAGTGGCAGTACCGAAGTAATTCATTTGCGGGAGACACCCGTTGACCACAGTTAGTGGTCGTCCAATCAAGAAGAAATCCAATGTATATATTTGATTGTGATTATAATTTTATTTGGTCAACAAAAACCTGAGTTAACAGGTTAACGAACCTAAGTGTAACGCCTCGGTGATACAAGCCATATCACCAAACACCCAAGCTCGGCCGCGTTGCACGTTACATTATTTGGTGGCAAGCGTCGGGATTTTGTTGACCATGGATTCGTCTAAGAAATTGCCAGAAACCATATGGCGGATGGAGAAGATCTTAGAGAGGATGAGAACGCCAAACAGCGACGGTGGTCAGACAAATGCGGCAAGCCAAGAGTCTGGATATGCAACACACAGAACTGACAATCAACCGGCCGGTATGTCAGGAGATGTGTCATTTGACGAGTACGGCGCACGGCCTAAAGTTAGATTTCCAGACGAAGGCAAACCAAGCTTAACACCACATGCTGGGGTTGACGACGTTGTGACGGGCCATCTGTTTGACACAACAAAACCACGGAGACAGTCAATAGGGACGGACAATGCCAAGACAGGCCATATAATCAAGCCAGCCACGTATGACGGAACCAGCTCCTGGCTTGACTACAAATCACATTTTGAGGCCTGTGCTGGTGTAAACGGCTGGACGGAAGATAAGAAAGGTCTTTACCTGGCTGTTTCACTGCGTGACCAAGCACAGTCAGTGTTAGGTGACTTACCAAGTGATACTGGTCAGCACTATAAGACACTGGTCAGATCCCTTGAGGAGAGGTTCTACCCTCCTAACCAAACAGATCTGTATCGTGTTCAGCTTAAGGAACGAAGGCAAAGAGCATCTGAGTCCATACCAGAGTTAGGTCAGGCCATTAGACGACTAACCAATTTGGCCTACGCATCAGCACCTGGTGATGTGCGAGAAACTCTGGCCAAAGATGCATTCATAGATGCCTTGGTAGATTCAGAGATGAGGATCCGCATAAAACAATCTCGTACTCAAAACCTGAATGAAGTCATCCGGCTAGCCGTTGAACTCGAAGCTTATAATCGAGCAGAGAGCAGAAACTTAGCAGGAAAAGGCCATTTACGAGTATCGGCACCAGAGCACTCATCTGCTGAGGTTAGCCAGAAGAATCTTGAGACATGGATGAAGTCCATGGAGGCTAACATGAGTACCTTAACCAACGAGATTCGAAAACTGAAGCTGAATAAGTCAGTCAGTAAAACCTATGACAAACTAGTGCTAATTGTAACGGGGACCGTTACAGATGTTCCCCAAACGCTCCCCAACTCTCTTTTTGTGCCATATTACCTGTAAGCTTCATTAAATGAGACAAACTCTATGTTTTTGAGACTTTAACATTTACCTGGAAGTGTACGAAGTTCATTCAAATTTCAGCATTGCATGCGTGCGCATGCGAATGCCTGTGCGTAATGACCATATCATTTTGTCTACACAATCCATATATTTTAACAAACTAAAAATTAAAGTATTTTATCCAAAAGTAATAAAAATACGCTCATTCAAGTGTATTTTTGATTTTGTTCATTTCACGTGCACGCACGTGCATACATGAGCACGGTGGCCATACCTTCTTGTAGAAGATCATTACATCTATCTATGTTCTAAATCCCACACCATATGGTTGAAAACCAAGGGCGTTATACCTGTTAAAAGTTTCAGCCAATTAGATTGCAGCACACGTACACGCACGTGCGCATGTGCATGGTGACCATACCTTTCTTGTAGTAGTCCATTATATCTATCTATGTTCCAAATCCCATCCTGTTTGGTTGGAAACCAAGGGAGTTATAGCTGTTTAAAGTTTCAGCCAATCAGATTGCAACGCACGTACATGCACGTGTATCCATGTGCATGGTGACCATACCTTCTTGTAGTAGTTCATAATATATATCTATATTTCAAATCCCATCGTCTTTGGTTGAAATCCAAATGAGTTATAGTTATTTAAAGTTTAAGCCAATCAGATTGCAGCGCACGTGCATGCATGTGTTTTCATGATAATTGCTATATATCATATTGTAGGATATCCTAATGCATGGCTATAATCAAAATTTCAAAGCATTTCGTCAAAAGACAAAAAAGATATTGAGATTTTTGTTTCAGCCAATCAGAGTGCAGCGCACGTGCATGCGCGTGAGATCTTGCTATTTTGACCATGTCATATTGTCTATACTTCTAATGTATCCTTATATAATGAGTTCTAAAGCATTTCATCAAAAATTTAAAAAGTTACATCTATATCAATGTAATCGGTCATTTATCATGTTGCACGTGCGCGCTCTTGCAAGCACGTGCGCGCAAAATGACCTTCGTTCCGCAAATCTACATTAAATGTCTACTGACCCTAAAAACATTTCACCTTAGTCTGATGTGTAGTTTACAAGATCACTCGCGGACAAAATTTTCCCAGGAAGAAAAATAAGAATAATAACTAGATACGATCTCGTTGCGAGCAACGAGTGGGTCTTCCGTCCGATTCTTGATAAGATGAGATAAAATTTTGATTGAGATTTTCATTCTAAAATAATGATTTTCCATAATCTGAAAAAAGACATTGAACATTAAAGACTTTTAAAAAATCGACCTTTGGCCCCTCACGGCCCCAAACATTAGAAATCAGCCCATTTTTCTTCATATCATCTGAAAGCTCTCATGATTTTGATGACTTTTTATTCAACAACTATTCAAAGATTCTTTTTCGTTTTTGAGTTATTTGCATAAGAAATATTTAGTGGCCAGCCCTTCAACTCCTTAATGGGGACGTTTGGCGAACGATAAAAGGTTGCATATTGTTTAGAACATGATTTTGAACATCTTTTGTTCAAAATTACTTGTCAAAATATTTCTCACTTTCGAGATTTAAAGCATCAAAGATTTAGCATTCTGCCCCCCCCCCCTTTTGGCCCCTTATCATGTAATATACGATATTAAAATCATAATATACAGTTGTAGATTGTTGAGATAAACATTTTTGCTTCAGTAATGTATAACAAAATATTGACTGTTAAAGAGTTCGAAAAAAAGACTTTTAGTCCCCTTTGACCCCTAATTTGAATGCACAGCCCCTTCCTCTTGATTTCATCTTAAAGCGCTTAGGATTTTGAACACTTTTTGTTCAATAACCATTCAGAGATTTTTTTTCGTTTTCGAGTTATGTGCAAAAGAAATATTTAGGGGCCAACCCTTCAACTCGCTAATGGGGACGTTTAACGAAAAATGAAAGGTTGCATATTGTTCAGAACATGATTTTGAACATCTTTTGTTCAACATTACTTGTCAAAATATTTCTCACTTTCGAGATATAAAGCATCAAAGATTTAGCATTCTGGCCCCTTTTGGCCCCTAATCATGTAATATACGATATTAAAATCATAATATACAGTTGTAGATTGTTGAGATAAACATTTTTGCTTCAGTAATGTATAACAAAATATTGACTGTTAAAGAGTTATCGAAAAAAGACTTTTAGCCCCTTTTGGCCCCTAATTTGAGTGCCCAGCCCCTTTTTCTTGATTTCATCTTGAAGCTCTTAGGATTTTGAACACTTTTTGTTCAACAACTATTCAGAGATTTATTTTCGTTTTCGAGTTATTTGCAAAAGAAATATTTAGGGGCCAACCCTTCAACTCCCTAATGGGAACGTTTAGCGAAAAATGAAAGGTTGCATATTGTTCAGAACATTATCTTAAACATCTTTTGTTCAATATTACTTGTCAAAATATTTCTCACTTTCGAGATATAAAGCATCAAAGATTTAGCATTCTGGCCCCTTTTGGCCCCTAATCATGTAATATACGATATTAAAATCATAATATACAGTTGTAGATTGTTGAGATAAACATTTTTGCTTCAGTAATGTATAACAAAATATTGACTGTTAAAGAGTTATCGAAAAAAGACTTTTAGCCCCTTTTGGCCCCTAATTTGAGTGCCCAGCCCCTTTTTCTTGATTTCATCTTGAAGCTCTTAGGATTTTGAACACTTTTTGTTCAACAACTATTCAGAGATTTATTTTCGTTTTCGAGTTATTTGCAAAAGAAATATTTAGGGGCCAACCCTTCAACTCCCTAATGGGAACGTTTAGCGAAAAATGAAAGGTTGCATTTTGTTCAGAACATGATTTTGAACATCTTTTGTTCAATATTACTTGTCAAAATATTTCTCACTTTCGAGATATAAAGCATCAAAGATTTAGCATTCTGGCCCCTTTTGGCCCCTAATCATGTAATATACGATATTAAAATCATAATATACAGTTGTAGATTGTTGAGATAAACATTTTTGCTTCAGTAATGTATAACAAAATATTGACTGTTAAAGAGTTATCGAAAAGACTTTTAGCCCCTTTTGGCCCCTAATTTGAGTGCCCAGCCCCTTTTTTCTTGATTTCATCTTGAAGCTCTTAGGATTTTGAACACTTTTTGTTCAACAACTATTCAGAGATTTATTTTCGTTTTCGAGTTATTTGCAAAAGAAATATTTAGGGGCCAACCCTTCAACTCCCTTATGGGGACGTTTAGCGAAAAATGAAAGGTTGCATATTGTTCAGAACATGATTTTGAACATCTTTTGTTCACAATTACTTGTCAAAATATTTCTCACTTTCGAGATATAAAGCATCAAAGATTTAGCATTCTAGCCCCTTTTGGCCCCTAATCATGTAATATACGATATTAAAATCATAATATACAGTTGTAGATTGTTGAGATAAACATTTTTGCTTCAGTAATGTATAACAAAATATTGACTGTTAAAGAGTTATCGAAAAAAGACTTTTAGCCCCTTTTGGCCCCTAATTTGAACCCCCAGCCCCTTTTTCTTGATTTCAACTTGAAGCTCGTAGGATTTTGAAGACTTTTTGTTCAACAACTATTCAGAGATTTTTTTTCGTTTTCGAGTTATTTGCAAAAGAAATATTTAGGGGCCAACCCTTCAACTCCCTAATGGGGACGTTTAGCGAAAAATGAAAGGTTGCATACTGTTCAGAACATGATTTTGAACATCTTTTGTTCAACATTACTTGTCAAAATATTTCTCACTTTCGAGATATAAAGCATCAAAGATTTAGCATTCTGGCCCCTTTTGGCCCCTAATCATGTGATATACGATATTAAAATTATAATATACAGTTGTAGATTGTTGAGATAAACATTTTTGCTTCAATAATGTATAACAAAATATTGACTGTTAAAGAGTTATCGAAAAAAGACTTTTAGCCCCTTTTGGCCCCTAATGTGATGAGTCAGCACTTTTTTTTGATATCGTATTAAAGATCTTTACATTCTGCACAAATTTTGTTCACTATGTCTTAACAAAATAATTATACTTTAAAAGATATAATACAAAATGTCTCGAAAATTCACTCAGGATTCGTGTCCTAGATTTTGACCCCTACCGAGCTTCCATATTAGACCTTTCTGAAAAAATTTAAATCCAATCTGCAAATCAGCAATGTGTCGTCTATCATCGCTGAAAATTTCAGCTCTCTAGCTAATGTCGTTTTTGAGATTACTCATGGACAAGGAGACCCTCTAAAAATCACTGAAAGGGCGATAACTTCCAACCGGAAGTGATTTTTTCAAAATTGAGCCGGGGGTACAAATTTCAGATAGAAACACATAATCCTTGAAAATTTGAACAAAATCGATCGAGCCGTCTTCGAGAAATCTTCTGCACAAAAATTGTAAAGAAAAAAAAAAGAATAATAAAAGTGAAGAAGAAACAATAGAATAATAGAAGGGTCTTCCGTTGGAGACGGAAGACCCTAATAATAAAAAACAGAGTAAAAACAATATGTTCCCCAACTTCGTTTGGGGAACATAACAAGCGAGAGGCAAACCATTGCGTTGTTATGAGTGTAACAAGGAAGGTCACATAAAACGCAACTGCCCAAAGCTGAAGAAACGACCTTATGAAGGTGAACACAAGGATTCAAGAGAGAAAAAGGGATTAGGCAGGCCAGTACGAAGAAAACAGACGTCAGCCTGTCCTAGTGGATCAATTGGTGTTGGATCTTCCCTAGATGAAGCAGGCTTGTACATAGTTGTAAATATGTAAATAGTTAATCATATGCGGGACGCATATAATCTTGAGGGGAGGGTAATGAAACGGAAATTGGTTTTGTGATTTAGTTTCGTTTTAACGTTTTACCTACGTTCTTATATAAATTCTTAAACACTAAAAAATATTAATTCTCAGATCATACAAGTAGTATGAAACTGACTGTGTACGGGGACTGGCTGCACTGAGGTAACACATGCCGTGTTGCAGGAACTCAGGGGACCTCTCTGGTGACGGAGTGGATAAACATTAGCTTGTTTCTTCTTTTGCATACGGTCATAAGACCTGAATAAGGCAGACGGATGCAGGGGATAAACGGCTAAGTGTTTCACAGTACACCAATGTACGTAAGACCTGAATAAGGCAGTCACTTGGTTGTAGAGAGAGGTGGCATACCACAGAAGTGGGGGAAGTGCCAAGATGCAGCAGTACTTGTGAAGTGGCAGTACCGAAGTAATTCATTTGCGGGAGACACCCGTTGACCACAGTTAGTGGTCGTCCAATCAAGAAGAAATCCATTGTATATATTTGATTGTGATTATAATTTTATTTGGTCAACAAAAACCTGAGTTAACAGGTTAACGAACCTAAGTGTAACGCCTCGGTGATACAAGCCATATCACCAAACACCCAAGCTCGGCCGCGTTGCACGTTACACATGGATTCTGCCATTATATTCATATTGGAGGCGGGGGGCGGGAAAAGCATTTAGTGCATAAGCTAAGTGTTCACAGTATTTTTAACTCACCCGAGCGGAAAGCTCAAGTGAGCTTTTCTGATCACGTTTTGTCTGCAGTCTGTCCGTCTGTTTGTATTTTTTTTTTCATTTTCGATTTCTACTTTAGTACGTACCACTTGGCCAATTTTAACTAAACTTGTCACAATTTAAAGCATCCTTGGGTGAAGGTGATTCAAGTTCGGTCGAACGAGCCCCCCCCCCCCCCCCTTCCCCTCAATTAAAAGGGAGATAATTGAAAATTGGTGAAAAATTGGCGGCATGTTTAAAAAATCTTCTTCTCAAGAACCACTGGCCAGGAAAGATGAAACTTATGGATAAGCATCCCCAGGTAGTGTAGATTCAAGTTTGTTCAAATTATGACTCCCGGGGTTAAGGTGCGGCCACAAGGACGATCAAAGTTTTACAAAGAAATACATATAAGAAAAATTCTGGAAAATCTTAATCTCATGAACAAAGCAAAGCCATGATTGATCGTACTTATATAAAAGCATTTTCAGGTAGTATATACTAAAGTTTGTTTAAATCATGACCCTTGTAGGTAGGGCGGGACCACAAGGGACGATCAAAGTTTTACATAGAAATATATTTATTTAGAAAATTCTTTAAAATCTTTTTTTCAAAAATGCCAAAGCCATGATTTACATGTATCATACGTATATGGAAGCATCCTCAGGTAGTATAGATTCAAGTAAGTTCAAATCATGACCCCTGCAGATAGGATGGGGCCAGAAGGGGTTGTCAGTTTTAAATAGAAATATATAGGAAAAATCTTTTAAATTCTTTTTCTCAAGAAAACCAAAGCCATGATTGGTCAAATTTATATGGAAGCATCCTCAGAAAATGTAGATTATATTAATAATTCAAGTATCAAGTAACTGTCCAAATCTTAGTCTCCTCCCTTTGCCACAGTGCTCATGTGATCGATGTAATCAATGGGCCTCTTGTCTGTTTAAACAAATGAGATTAAAATAATTGTTTACTTCAATTTGTGTTCAAGATCTAATTCTCCCGTGTAAATTGCTTCTTCAGTTTCGTTCTCTTTTTACACAGAGTTGGAGCACTTGGAGATCTAAGTGATGGAAGCAGGGCCAGAAACAATAGATACACCTTCCTTACCATTTTCTTACTTTGCATAATGACTATCCTTTAAACTGATAGTTTTGTTAATATTATTATTAACATCTTGATTTTCAAAATATTTTTTTTCTTTAAAATCTGTTTGAAAGTTACGTCTGTTATTATTCTAACATTTAAAATTGGATGTAAATCGGGCAGAGTAAATGTAAATCCTTGTCAGCTAATCAATGAGTACATTTAGTTCCTATCCGGACTTCGAGGATTAAATAAGGAATTCCAGTATCAACTGAATATCAACTTCAGAGTACGTGTGTGTAGAATCAGACTGATTATAAATGTTTTAATTTGAAAACTACAATTATTACAACCTGCGATAAATTTTTAGTCTTGTTTTTATTGAAGAAGTCGTTTATGCTTTAAAATTTTTCTTTATTTGTAATTAAGAATTGTTTTAAAGGGTGTTGAAAATGTCGTGCAAATTGATGGTTCAGATTTTTCTGTCAGTTTTTACAGTGTTTCCTGCATTAGGGACTTTTTACGATCATTGATTTAACATATTAACTGTTTTCACGTTTAACTATTTTACGTGTCCCGTGGAAAACAAATATCCTTACAAATGCCTTATTTGTTTAAAGTTACATTAATTGGACAAAATATAAGGAGATAAGGAACAGTAAATATTCAAGCTCATAAGTCGATAAAATACTACAAAATAGAAGCGGAGCAAACACGGTCCTCCAAAGCATCAGGTTGGATCGATCATTTTCTATGAAGGTGTGAGCATCCCCCACCGACCGGTCACAAATCTGTCATGTGATCATTGTCATAATCAGAAAACAACGAAAAACTTCGTCGTTAATTCAGTGTTCAAATAATGGTCTTACAATTAGTATTTAAAACGTCAGTCATCATTTGACTCAATAACAAATTTTTTTTTTGCTAATTTTCCTGGAAAAAAAAGCTTCAATTCAGGGCATAAATTTTTAATATCTTGAGCAAAAGGATTTGTCTTATTATATTAACTTTTTATTACCTAATTTCACATTTACCTTTCAAATATATGTATTGTTTGTAAAAAAAATAATAATTTGAATACCTGTACCTTTAAAAGTTAAAATTACTGTTTAAAGAAAGGGTATATTTGTAACACTTGTCGCCGAGAGGAGATATATTCCATCCAAAATGTCACATATTGTGTTACACCCAGTGTTTTATTTATGTTTAAGGAGGCTCATTACACCACTTTTTGATGACGTTCTACACAAAAAAATATACCTCCATTGTGTCGGCCGGTTTGCTCAGGGAACGAGTAGTGTAGGAACCTCTATAATATGACCCTGACCTTAAAAGCGTTTAAAAATAGATGAAACATGCGGTGTTGTAAACAGTGAAAACAAAGTAACGGATTCATAAATCATTATGCATAAACCAAGAAGAATTGCTTTTAGGCAGAAACAAAAGAAAGCAACAGTCAAATCTTCGGAAAACAAGTAATGTCAATTTCATAGCTATGCATGCAGTGAACTCTATCAATCACTTACATTTATGTATGGAAGAAATTCGAGTTAAAATCTACAACCTTGTTGAAATTAAAATTTTATTTAATTGCGCTATTTACTGTGTTGGTGTTAATTTATATATTTGTTTTATTGATTTAAATGTATACTCTGGCAATTTAAAGCTTAGATGTAATGTCAAACGTTCCATAGTGTTTTGAGTCTTGGCTAATTAGGAAAGATAACTCTTGAAAGTGGACTTTTTATACCAAATATTTTTTAAATTGGATTTTTCATTTCGTTTAAACATTCTTCATTCAATTTGACACATGTAATTTATTGAAATACATTCCTTGTCTCTTCAGAACACACTTTTTAAACGTTTTATGCATAGATTAAAAAGATAATGACATTAATTGTTTTTTAGGAGAAAATTATTTTTTCTAATAAAATTATTATCAGGTAATATGAGGTATTTTCATTTTGTGTACTTGTCTTAAGAAGATGCCCATCATTTGACACTGAAAGTCCTGAAATTCTGTGAATAATAAACCTGAAATAAAACATTTCACTAAAATAAAACAAAAACTAAAAAATTCTATAAAAATATTTATGATATCTATACCCCCATCTGGATATTTGACTTCTACATTATAAATGGTGCTGTTTTGAAATCTAAAATAAACTGTGGATGTAATGAGCCACCTTAGGATAGAATCCGATTATTTGAGACCTAAAGGCGCTTCGAACGGAAGTATGCCATACACGCATGTTGAGATGTTCAAGAGAGCTCCTTTATACAATTTATAGACACTGAACTACATTCACAGTGTGATCTTGTTAAACAATCTGTTTTTTTACTTTGTAATAATCTAGCAATACCTATTTTAGATGTCTTCTAATTAAACTACTTGTGCATCTATTTAAGAAACGTACAGAGTAAAAAAATACACTACAAATAAAGTGTATTTTTTAACCATTCTACTTTGTCTTACGTATATATTAGCAGATAATTGAGAAGAACCTTTCATCCGTGTAAAGAGTGTATTTTTTATCTTAAAAAGTCACCGACATATCCATTTAGCTGTAGAATCGTAGCTCTCCGAAAAAAAATATACTGACAGACCGCAGAGCAACAGTGCCAGTTTACCCATTGTAAAAAAAAACTGTAGATTTATTGTGCACTAAAAGTGGCGCATGGGTTAGAGCGTCTGCTCTGGAGTCGCGAAGTAAGGAGTCAATCCTTACGTCGCGGGTTCGAATCCCACTGTGGGACGTGGAGACCGGTCCTTCGGATGAGACCCTATAAACCAAGGTCCCGTGTCGCAGTAGGTGCTGACACGATAAAGATCCCTCCCTGCTCAATGGCCCTGAGTGCCGAGTATAGGACAAAATTTGTAGCTCTCCACCGGCAAGTGGTGACATCTCTTTATGAGTGAAAAATTCTCGAGAGGGCCGTTCAACAATATACAATCAATACTCCTCCAATCGGCAATCCTCGGCTGACTCCGCTACGCTCCATTCAAACCTCGGATGTGATAGGTGGAGGAATACGCATCAGATCTCTACATTTCTCCGCCGGAAACTACCTTTTCACTCATTTCATATTTCGCTCTGCCTAAAGTTCTTAGAAAAGGTTTCTTTATTTGTGTTATTCCTCGTGTTAATTACAACCAAATCTTAGTATTGTTTGAAAGCAAGAACACAGTGTTGGGCGTGCATCAAAGTAACTGGGATTTAAAAAGTATAATATTTGAATGAAATTCACATAAGATCACATGACTGAATCAGCAAAATGGAAGATCACCGTTCACGTCCGAGGTTATGTGCAAGGTACGAGCCACCCGAGGAACTCCGATTGATACTCCTCTATGAAGTACTTTCGTAGTTGACATCTGCGCATCATTGGTTGGATTGAATTATCTTTCAAACCGAAAGGGCAGTATACAAAAATAAAATCTTCGAGGATCTCAATTTCAGGGACTGGAGGGCTATTATCTAGAATTATAGGGAATGTTTGTTGCGGAAACAGTGGAAGAATTTGTAAGAACACACGGTAAGTAATATTTTAATATGACAGTTTAGAAACATGGAAATATAAATCGAGAAACAACACACTTTTTTGTGCGCAATAAATATACAGTTTTTTGAAAAGGTGGAACTGTAGCTCTCCGGTCTGTCAATATATTTTTTTTTTTCGGAAAGCTAGTTTTTTAGCTTATATCCATTAGGACCCTACCTGTACAAGGTTTTGCAATCTTATTATGATCTTTTTAAAGTATTTCAATAAAGAGGGCAACATTACAATGCAAAATCTAATAAAAACGCAAAATTTATTAACAACGCAAAATATATTACAACGCAAAATGTATTAACCAAGCTTATAAGGTTATTGCATTAGAGTAACATACCGGTATATAACATTATGCGTCCAGATCAACGAATTCGAAGATTGTGATAAAGCAAAATTTAACAAAAGACTTTTAAAGATTATTGTCCCCTTCTTGAAAAGTGGGAGATATTGATTTGGGCCTGTCCGTCCGTCTGTCATTCTGTCTGTCTGTAACGCTTTCGTTTCCACAGGATATCTCGAGAACCCTTTGAGATTTCGCAATGAAATGTTGCATATCAACTCCCTATGGACTAAAGAAGAAAACTATTGATTTTAAAGTCAGAAGGTCAAAGGTCAAGGTCATAAATTCGCAAATTCTGTCTGTTATAACACTTTTGTTCCCGTGCGATATCTCGAGAACCCTTTGAGTTTTTGCAATGAAATTTAAAAAAAACATATCCCTGTGGCCTAAGGAAGACCCCTATTTATATTGAGGCCAAAAGGTCAAAGTTCAAGGTCATAGATTTATACATTATGTCTGTGTGTAACACTATTCTTCCCGGGTGATATTTCAAGAGGTTTTGCAATGTAATTTTATACCGAAACTCCCTAGGACCTCTCTAACCCCTCTGAAAGTGTCCCGCCCGTTTTTTTTTTTTTTAGTATTTATTGTATTACATGTCGCTTTTTTTTTTAGCACAGGGGCATAAGGAGAGTTATTACGTATAAAAGAGGTTCTCGGCGGACTTTATATTCTTATTACATTAGAACTGTTTAATAAAGGTTAAATATTAGACACCATGCATTGTGTAAAATTTTGACAATATCTAACATGAATATATAAAAACATGTATATGACTTCATTTATGCATATAATTTTCGCTAAAGTAAAGCAGTGCCGTGGTCTAGTGGTATGTCTCTCGCTTCACATGTGAGAGGTCCCGGGTTCGAATTCTGGATGGTCTATTTTCTTTTTTTTTGAAATACTTTTTCTTTACTAAATGACAGTATTCAGCATGTGAAATGAAAAATTTATGAGGTCTGGCTTGTACAAACTGATAAATTCTCTGAATTAGCTTGTTATATTTTGCGTCGAGATCAACTAAAACTGTAAAAGCGTAAAAAAAATAAATGTTGAAATTTAGAAACGTGCCTTCGACAGGGGATAGATGTTGAGGTCTTTGTGGGTTTTGAACATTTTCACTGACATTTCTCTATAGTTACCATGGCAACACCGTTCATCGAAATCCAAAACCGATACACAGAATTGTGTATCTTAGTGTCTACATGTGTGCCGAGTTATATAAAATCAGACAAACACTGTAGGAAGAGTAGCATTTTGAAAAATTTTACAGACAGACGGACCGACAGTCTTTGACCAGTAGAGCTAAAAAAAAAAACAAAAAAAAAAAAAAAAAAAAACAAATTCAAAGGATTGTTGTCCCTCGTTTTTGGAGTCTCTGTGGGTGAGCTGTCATTTTTTATGACATGCTGTGTCAAATATAAACGCCCTTTCATATATCATTTAGAAATTAGTACCAAATATGATTTTTTTTAAAAAAGTAAGGTCAGTCGTGAATGTCAAGGTCAACGAGTCAGATATCATAGCATGCTTGAGAATATCTTTTCATAGTTAATGCGCAAGTCAAATATGAAAGCCATATCTCTTCTCAATCAAAAGTTATAAGGAACAAAATGTGTTTGTGAAACACTCATGAACCCGTATGACACCATAGCGAAGATTAAACTTTTTAAAAATGTCAATGATATAGCTTGGTACCCAATGTCGGGTCTTCTCACAAGAAATACGACTGTAAAACATGAAAGCCCTTGCACAGCCTGTTCAGAAGTTATGGCTGAGGATAAGTTTTTTGTTTGGTCAAATGCCAAAGTCAAAAGGTCTAAGTTCTTGGTTTGTTAAGAAAAGTATTGTCACAAGTATTTGCTTTAACATGTACATGTGTGGAGTATGAAAGCCCCAACCCTTACCGTTCCAAAGTAATGACAAAGGTTAAAGTTTTAAAAAGTACGTGAAACTCCAAAAGTCAATGTCAGAGGTTCAAAGTTCTTGATATTAATGAAAGGTCTTGTTACAAGGATTACATATGTGAAGTATGAAAGCCCTAGCCCTAACTCTACAACAGTTATTGTCAAAGTTTTTTAAGTAGTTCAAACTGCAAGGTCAAATTGTAAAAGTTTCTGGTATCCAGTGAAATGTCTTGTCGTATCCAGTGAAATGTCTTGTCACTAGGATTACATATGCGAAGTATGAAAGCCCAAAATCTTACCCTTCAAAAGTTATAGTCAAGGTTTTTTTTTTAAAGTAGGTCAACCTCAAAGGTCAAGGAAAAAGGGTAAAAGTTCTTGGTATCCAATGAAAGGTCTTTTCACATGAATTTCATAAGTGAAAAACTGAAAGCCGTAGCCCTTTCTGTTCAAAAGTTATGGCCAAGGATATAGTTTTTTAAAAGTATGTCAAACTCCAAAGTCAAGGTCAAAAGTTTTAAGTTCTCTTTATAACAAATGAAAGGTCTCATCACAAGAATTAAATATTTGAAGTATATTATCCCTAGTCTTAACCCTTCAAAAGTTATGATCAAGATTTGTTTTTGTTAAAAGTAAATTAAACTCCAAAGTCAAAGTCAGAGGGTCAAATGTTTTGGTATCCTATGTGAGTTCTTTTCACAAACATTACATATGTGAGAGATGAAAGCCCTAGCTTTCACCAATTCTAAAAAAGTTATCGTAAAAGTTAAGTTTTGTTTAAGTACAGAAATCCTCAAGGTCAAGGTCAAAGGGTCAAAGTTGTTGAATCAAATGCAAAGTCTGGACAAAAAATACACATGTGAAATATGAAAGTTCTAGCATCTACTGTTCAAATGTTATAGCTAAAGTTAGTTTAAAATATTTGTGTAGAAGTGGTTCAAACTAGACGGTCAAGGTCAAAAGGTCAAATTCATTATGTTTAATATTCAAAATTGATAAGATATGATGACACGTTGATAAATATTGCTTAATTATTTATACCAACGAAATCGTAAAATTAGGGATGGCAAAATTGTCAATAATTGATATTCGAATATTCGACAGTAGAATTCGAATATATTCGAATATTCGATATAATAAATACATCTTGCATTATATTATGTATGTATCTTCACTCTTATGTCAAGCAGTATATACGTTATATGTTATTATTTCATGTAGAGTTTTGTAAATGCACTTTAAATATATTCTTAAAACATTTTACAGAATGCATGAAGAGTTTATCTCCAAAATGTAATTAAAAAAAATTTCCCCGAAAATTCAAAAGATTCTTTTAATAAGTTCAGGATTAATTAATCATCTTACCAAAGTGTACACTGATAACCCTACAGATTTATACATGTACCACACATAACAATTATCTAATGGAGAGAAGAATTAAAGGCAATTACATTTCGCTTATTAATTTCCTGATAATGATTTTAAATGTTGTATACATAAACAAAAATGTGTCCTTTCAACAATACAAATTAATTCTAAGTACAGGACACTGTTATACCTCTAATTAAATGATCAAATGAAGAATTTATATTATTTTAACAGACACACTATTCACAACTTTAAGGTAATCCAAGAGGAGTGTCTTTAATTTTGTTTCAAATAAAATCTTTTTATTGGTCAACGATGAGAATTTGATTCAATTTCTGATAAAACTTCAGTTTTTGTCAATTTTTTTTTTTCTTTTTGATGCTTGTATGCTTTAAATCCGAATATTCGAATCATGAATTTATATTCGAATATCAACTCATCGAATGAATATTCGAATATTCGTTGACATCCCTACCTAAAATACATCCCCGTCGCAACGACCGTCTTGACTCCTGACTGACTGAATATAAATGATGACTATTACTTCTAAAAGTCTGATCATTATGAATTAGATGACACTTTTTCTTATCATAAAATTTAATACAAGTTTTTGTACTGATTGTACTTATTAATGTAGGAAATATTTTTGTAGTATATGATGGTACATGTACATGGGTGTCATTTTGAAATACTCTTTAAAGAATTTCCTCTTTAATGATGGAAACTCGTTCTATAGTCTGATGTTGATACATCAAGTTATACATGTATTTATGTGCTCTTTTTTTCAAATTTCTTGAAACTAGATCTGTGTAAATCAATATTTAATTTTCTTTTTAATTACTCAATTTAATCAATTCATAGCCATTTAAAACATGTATCTTTCTCTTTATTGATTCTACATATAATGCGTACCCTCATAATTATGTTAAGGCAATGTTATGTGTTATTTTAGCATCAATATTGTGTACCCCTTTAAATATCGCTATGGATATCAGATTAAGAAGGTAATAGAAACTATGATATGATCAACAGGTGTCACTTTGCTAAAACGTAGTGTTATATCGATTACAATTCCTGTCTATTTGATTCATTGCTTGCCTTAAAAAGTCATTGTATAACAATATAGCTAGATTGTATTTCCATACATTTTTTTTTATAAAAAATGTTATAATTTACATAACAATTTACAATATTTCCTTGTAGATATAATTAATTTTTCTAAAACTGGAAGACTGAAGTGTCTTTATTTTATGTATCAGCAAATTCAAGGAAATTTTTGAATCCATATATATTTCTAATAATAAGGATATTGAGCGGATTACAGTGAAACGCTAATTCAAAAACTTTTCTATGATATTGTGCAGTTTTAGACATGTTTATCAATACTTTTAACTTGAAAGAAAATGTCTTCTTACATGTAATGAGGTGTCTTTTAATCCTCTGCACATGGTCTACATGTAACTACTTATGACTTTTAGGATGCTTTTGATATAATTAATTTATATAATATGTATAGTTGAAGGTTCAATCTTTTTCCCTCAGGTGTTGTGACAATACCTTTCCTTGGGTGACAATATTTCTAATCATTTACATTGATCTTAGAATTGAACGGACAAAATTGTACCAAAGTTTTACCATTACTGCACTGTGAGATGCCATACGGGGGCATCGATCTTTTACAAACGGACTGACAACTTAAGTTAACATTCCTTGTTAACAAACAAAATGTTGTCAAAATATTGAGACGTAAAAACTTTATAAATGAAATCATCAACATTAGTAAATCTCATAATATAAATTTATGAAAATATATCTACGCATTTTTCATTTGTAGGAAAAGATATTACGCCAAAAAAATGCCATGATCAAAGTCAACAAAGCTTTAACAGGCCTGTTAAATCATCCAAAGTATGTACATGTAGTATTTTCTGATCTTATAAACGTCGACAAAATTTTGTCAATATATCTATATTAATTTTAGATTGTACAGGCTTTATTCTGTCATGTTAATGTTAAACATAACATCAAGAGGCGGTTATACTTTTCCAAATTAATCTGCCCATAACATGCAAGATAGATTATGTTAGCATGCAACAATTAAAATTTAATGTAAATATTCGTCTTATTGATGTCAGCACGAATTACATTGTATAATTATGTTGTAATTCAAATTACCAATCTTATTAGGATATCTAACTTAAGTATGATTGAATTTACTAAATAACAAAAATACCTGACATGTCAACACAATATCTGACATCAAACATGCAAGATAAAAAATCGACTATCTAGACATGTGACATATTTATGTTTAAATGCATCATTATTATACTCTTCAAAAAAAAAAAAAAAAAAGAAACGCATAGTAGGAACAATGCCCTGAAAATTTTTGATAGTTTTGTCACACCTTTTATTTTTGTATGAATTCGATGTATTCGAGTTAAATGAAATTCAATGATTTTTTTATGCAATTGTAAACTTTACAGTTATTCTACAAGTCTCACAGACAAAAAGACCCAATTTTGCAAAATTTTCTCCAAAATTTTGTTCTCAACTTTTATTTGTTTAATTCCGATGCAATTCCTTCAGGTACAAAGGGGCTATCAAAAGTGGGGGTTCTCGATATTTTGAATCTGGTTTTATCTGAAAAATGACGCCTCCTAAAATTGCTGCATCTGAATGTTGCGTGGAACAAAAAGGAGAATGGGCGACTGCAAGCAGGGGTACCGCAATCTACAGTTGCAAGAGGTTTTAATGTTACACACAAACCATATATAACCTATAAAACGTAAACCATTAACATCGAAAACCCAGTGTTCGCAAAAAATATGGTAGACTACGTGTGACATCAGCAGCACAGCATCACTTCCGAGGATTACGCAAATTGCATGAATGTAATGCAGGGACGTCATCTAAAGCATTAGCTATCCCTGAATTAAACAGATCATCTAACAAGACCGTTTTCAGTTGACTACGAATTATTGCAAGAGGATTTTTCATGTCATTGTTCCCACCCCACAACACCCAAATATCGACTTCAAAGATCTCAGAAGAATAGAGTATGACCACAACATCACTGCTGAACATTTTGGTTAACCTAATAGTCCAGAATGTTTATATGAAAACCTCTTATAAGTTTAAGAGTGCTAATGCTTTTTAATGAAGGTTAGATAGATAACTGCCTCAAGGACGTTAAAAAGGTTGGTGGTGGTAGTGTAATTATATGGAAAATGGTATTATAAGAAAGTAAGATTGATTTGGTTCGAATTCAATGGACTTTGATTGAAAAAGGTACTCTAACCATGTTCTACCTACACACACCCATAAGAGATTCAATTATGCAGCATCCTAGAGCCGTATTGAAATCTCACAATATACAGCCACATATGGCTCATTTGACACACCTATTCTTGCAAAGAAACAACAACCTGTTTCAGTCACAGTCATCTAAATCGCTAGATTTAATCCAAATTAAACAGCATTGGCCAAAATGGATTGAAATGATTTGCCAAAGACAATCGCATCCCTAGACTCTGTAACAGCTGACTTAATTACTACATTTGGAGTAAGAGAGTATTCCTATACAGTTTTTATTACACACATTTGCTTCCATTAGATGCCGTTTGTGGCTATCATTTGTGTCTGCGGGGGACATACCAGGAGATTGATCTTCAATGGTCTTAAGCTGACTTTAATTTTAAAATTGTTGAGTAATTATGACATTTAGATATTATTCCTATTGCTTACCACATTTCTGTTTTATCAATGCATAATTTTACTAAAAAATCTTTATGTTCAATGTGTCACTAAAATTCTACGATGCGTTTCTTTTTTTGAAGAGTATATGTACATGTAGACATGCTACTTATTTATGCCAAGATGCAAAATAATCATGTTAATTTTTTTGGCGACACCTTATATTTTGCAAGATAGCATTGATTTTTGAAAAAGCGAGAATTTTCACGAATTGTGGTTATTGCTTCATATAATCCCAAGGAATTCTAGTATACGCGAAAATCAAATTTCGCAAACACAGTGTCTTACGCAATAGTAAATTTCCCTTGGATAAAATAAAAGAGTTATTTACAGTATTCATTGAAGTAGCAGGCACGTAGCAACAAGGGGCCAGGCCCACCCATTTTTTTTCTAAACATAAATGAAAATGTTCACTGAAAGGGTGGTTGGCCTCTAACCCCACCTCCTACAAAATAGGATTTTCGATTCTTGGCAATTATATACGTCAACTTTTCAGGTAAGTAATTCTAAGTTCACTTGAGCTGAAAACTCAAGTGAGCTTTTCTGATCACATGTTGTCCGTAGTCTTTCCGTTTGTCTGTCTTGCTGTCCGTCCAATCGTCTGTAAATTTTTGCAAATTTTCCACCTCTTCTCCAGATCCTCTGAGCTTATTTTAACCAAACTTGGTACAAAACATCCATATGTAAAGGGAAATTTAAATTGTTAAAATAAAAGACCAAATTCCCTTCCAAGGGGAGATAATTCAAAAAAATAGGGTGGTGTCATTAAAAAAAAAACTTCTCAAGAAGCACTAAGCCAGAAAAGCTGAAACAATGGAAGCATTCTGGGATAGTGTGGATTTCAAATGGTTAAAATCATGACCCCCGGAGTTATGGGCGGGGCCACAATAGGGAATCCAAATTTTACAAAGAAAGATAAAAAAAAAGTTTAAGAATCTTTTTTCTTAAGAACTACTGAGCCGGAAAAGCTGAAACTGCTGTTGAAACATCCTGGGTTATGTAGATTCTAAATTGTTAAACTATGACCCCAAGACTAGGGCGGGGTCATAATATGGAGTTTTACATAGGAATATATAGGGGAAAAAATTAAAAATGTTTTTCTCATTAACTTTGAGCGATGAAGGCTAAAACTGAACTCTTTCTATTTGCAAAGAATTTTAATGAAAAATATTGGAAATGGAAATTCAAGGTTTTAAAATCTACATAATGCACATCACTATTTAAAAAAATCCACTTGTTGGAATTTAATCCATACATGATCTTATTTCTAGGTGTGGAATACTTTGAACTGTATAATAACCATGCTATAATGATATGTAGGTTAAAAAAAGGTTCTTTTCTTTGATAAAGAAGCGAGGTATGAAACGAGGAATGTTAGTATTTGACAACGGTATTAATGAAAACTTACTTTAGTGTTTTAAGTAAGCTACCAGGTAAATTGATTTTTATTTGTGTAAATTCTGTAAGCCTTTAGTATCTGCCTTTTTCTTTTTATTTAACCTTTTTATTCATGTAATTTGGATATTTTTTTTACCAATGAAAAGATAAGTTTTTTACAAGAACAAAAGGAAATATTATCAAGAGAAAAAGTTCAATTATACATTTAAATGCCATTTAAGAAGAGAAAAAGGCCGACATTCTTATAGGAGAAAATCTTAATGAATTTCATGCATTTTTTATAGTTCTTGAAGATTTATATATAAATTTTGTTTTATTTCTTGGATTATTCTAACAAAAATTTTACCATTTGATACAAATTTTAATATCCCTTTTTTATTCATTGTTTATTGCTTTAAAATTATTTATTTATTTTTTTTATTATTATGACAGGAAGAGAAGACAACAGAAAAGAGACTCAGATATGAAATTGCAACATGTATTCATATTTTATTTCGAGATACATGTATATTTAATGTTTCTACAGGTAAGTCTTTCTCTCTCTCTCTCTCTCTCTCTCTCTCTCTTTCTCTCTCTCTCTCTCGTTATTAAATGTAGTTAATACCTATTAACATCTGTATATGTCAGTTTAAAGGTATATAATATAATACAATAATATCAACACAGTTAAATGTATGCCGAAAATATTTCCTTTACATAAAAGCAGTATTTCTTTATTTTCTGTAAGGGTTGATTATCTATTTTAGATCACGCGAGTAAACCAAGGTAACAATTTGTTTTCCGTTTTCTTCCGTCCCCGTGTGCTAACATTCGAACATTTCCAGCTCTTTCTCTGCAACTGACCGTTCACTGTAGCTCAGTTGGTAGGCCTAGTGCGCTCGCTTCGAGACTGGGAGGTCGTGATTTCGAATCTCGGCCGCAACTGACCTAAGTCGATAGAAAATGGGTAGCAGCTGTTCCTTTGCCATGCGCTCGGCACTTTGAAAGTTGCGGGTCCTTCGGATGAGACCTTAAAAACCGAGGCCCCGTGTCAGCGGCAGGCATTTGTACGATAATGATCCCTCATTGCTCAATGGCCCTTAGTGCCGAGTAAAGGTCAAAATTTGAAGCCTTTCACCGGCATACAGTGAAAAATTCTCGAGAGGGTCTTAAACAATATACAATCAATCTCTGCAACTGCTCAACGAATTTAACCAATTTTGATGTTAGACATCTATGAGTGAAGTCGGACAAAATTATTGTAAAATTCATCCCCCCCCCCTCCCCTGGAGCAGAAGGAGTTGGGAGAGAACAATAAAATGAGTGCAATCTTTAAAAAGTCTCTCCTTTATTATTGGACAAATTGCAGACAAACTGTTGGCATCAATATAATATGCATGGGTTCTCTACCAAAACTTTGAAATTTATTGTCTGAGGCTCAGGGTCCCTACATGAAAAAATATCAAAATTAGAATTTAATTGGAGTATTCAACTGTCTACTAGTTGACGGTCAACTGACTACTAGTTGACGGTCAACTGAACGTCAACTGACCATTAGTTCAATTTTTGCCGTGCAAATGAGGCAGCGTTCAACTCATTTGCATAGATTGGACAAATGTTGTGCTCCTATTTATTCTTTGCAGTTGACCGCTAGTTGAATATTCCTCTTTTCCTTTGCAGTTGACCGCTAGTTGAATGCTCCTCTTTTTTTCTTCCAGTTGACCGCTAGTTGAATACTCCTATTTTTTCTTTGCAGTTGACCGCTAGTTAAATACTCCTTTTTTTCCTTTTCAGTTGACCGCTAGTTGAATGCTCCTCTTTTTTCCGTCCAGTTGACTGCTAGTTGAATACTCCTCTATTTTCTTCTCAGTTGACAGTTAGTTTAATGTTCCTCTATTTCCTTTGCAGTTGACCGTTAGTTGAATGTTCATCTATTTCCTTTGGAGTTGACCGCTATACTCCATTGCTAAGTGCTCTTTGGTGGGATGCACTGTGTTTTTGAAAATTAGGCTGCCATGTCTCTGAGTATGAAAAGTCAAAACAATTCTAAACTGACATAAATGTACATATACATCTAAATGCAAGTAATAAATAAATTGAGCTGGAACATTCCCATAAACAAATTGAGCTGGCACATTCCCATAATTAAGTTGCTACATGCCTTCTTCATTTTCAGTGCAGAAAAGGTATATAGATTAAGTCCATAGCAATTACATATTTTTTTACCATTACAACAAGAAACACAACAAAACACTTGATGCATATGACACGTTTTCAGAATTCTTTTAATATTTAAAATATTACACAATAGTACCGACCTATGCTGGCTACAGTTTTTTTTTATGCCTGATATTTGTTTTAAAAATAACAAGCTTAAAGTAAGACAAATCTTTAAATTTCGTAAACTTTCATTTTATGAGATTTCACACGCTGAATCATTGTGAAGACAATGAATACCCCACCTGCTAGAGACATCTAGAGGGATCTTTTTCGTGACAGCATCTACTGCGACATGGGACCTCAATTTATATTGTTTCATCCGAAGGACCGGTCTCTAAGTCCCGCAGAAGGATTCGAACCCGCGACGTCAGGAATTACTCCTTATTTTGCGAATCTAGAACAGACACTCTAACCACTGCGCCACGCAGGTTACAGTGCTCTTTTGATTATATAGTGAAAATGCTTTAAGTTCCTATGGAGTGTGGGCACTACTGATTATTGATGAATATTACTGTTTAGTTGAAATTCATTTATCCCCCACCTCCCCCATCTCCCCCAACTCTGCCTATGGGTATTAGGTAATCAAACTATGCATGCTTAATGTACAGATATGATAAGCAATAGAGTCCCTTTTCAAATCGTAAAGGTCATCCCTTACCAAACTGATATGTTTGCTGCAGGCCTGCAGCAAGTCTGCTGCAAGCTTGCAGCAAACAAAATTGTTCGCAGGAAGAAAATTTTCTTGTTCGCAGATGATTGCCGCTAGCTGCGATCTTGCGGCAAACATTGCAGCAATTGCTGCAAGCTTGCAGCAAATTCGCAGGAACCCAACATGTTTGCAGGAACATAGCAAGAAACATACACGCCAATTTAATGTTCGCAGCAAGTTTGCAGGAAACTTTTCACAATTCAAATGTTTGCAGGAAGTTCGCAAGAACAGTAAACAAGTCAAATCAGCCAATGAAACGCAGATTGTACTGGGTCAACACAAAACTGGCCATTTTGAAATGTTGGAATTGAAGTTGTACATGTTTCAGTATTTTGGTAGGAATATACATCGATTTGAATGATTAAAAATGCCAAACTCTGGATGTAGGTGTTCATTCTATCAATGATATCTAATTGGTAAGAAATGATTTTGATTTATTTTGATATTTGAAAGAATATTTCTTAAAAGCACGTTTGAGTAACTGGTGTAAATGCTAGGTCAAATCTAAATCTGTTTCTTATGAATTTCAGTCCTCTTTTTGATATCACATATGTATACTTCTTAAAAGTATTAATGGACCCAAATCAGTTAAATGTTATAAAATTAATTAGTAAATGTGTAATCACAAAAATATTCATTAAAAATTATATGTAAAGTTCTTAAAGTTCTGTTCATATAAAAAGCTAACATGCACTTTCATTTTAAAAAGGTATGAAAACTTTGTCTAGAAACGTAAAGAGGGCCTATCATAACTTCATAAAACTGCATCTTTTCAGAAACGTGTGGTGGATTTTCTCTAGACTTAACAGATTTAGGTCAGGACAAAGGCTTTCTGTGAACTTGCTGCTTGTACAAAGGAATGTGCCAAAACCATAAGGAAATTGTTTGCTGCAAGTTAGCAGCAATGTTTGCTGCAAGCTTGCTGTAATGTTTGCGGCAGGCTTGCAGCAATGTTTGCCGCAAGCTTGCAGCAATGTTTGCGGCAGGCTTGCAGCAATGTTTGCCGCAAGCTTGCAGCAAGGTTCCCTTATTTGGAAAATCCAATGTTTGCTGCAGACTTGCAGCAAACCTCATTTGCATGGTAAAATGTTTGCAGCAAGCTTGCTGCAGACTTGCCGCTAACTTGCTGCAAACACCAAGGCTTTGTATAGACTGTCATGCTTTCTTTGGCTACATTGCCAAAAGCTTGAAGCAATGTCTGCTGCAAGCTTGCAGCAATGTTTGCTGCAGACTTGCAGCAAATATTTGCAGGAAGGCAATATTTTCGGTAAGGGATGGCCTCTTGCTTAAAACAGGAACCAAAAATAATGGGTTGGAAAGTTTTTGCATGATTCTTAGTTAACATATAATGGCCATGGGCATCTTGTTAAATTTATCCAATCTCCATATTTCAGTTGATAATTTCGTCACCTATTAATTTTGTGGATTCTGAATATTGTGGTTTCTCGAAATCCACACAAAATAGGTCAAATCATGTCCTGTAAATGAAGCATCATGGATTAAGGCTGCAAATGAGTTTAGTTGTTCAAATCATGAAGACAAATGCGGAGGAAATTTGAAATATCATTGCCTTATTAATCCTTAACAAAATGAAACAGTGGAAGTTTGTGCTCCTGCAACAAGTATTCGTTCAGGTAACGTTGACAATTTGAAACACGCGTCAAATTTTCACATTCCTAAAACATTTATTTCTAAATGCTGAATTGTTGAAATCCTCACTTTATATATTGTTTATGATACATAATATTGCGCAGATTTGTTTTGCAAGACTGATAAATATATATACGAATAATTATATCTTGTTTCAAATTAACTTTCAGTTGTAATCTTTCTGGGGGATTCTTTTAATTTATCTATATTTAACCATTAATGGGGTACACGTGAGCACCTCTCTAAACTACATAGAACTACGTAGGGTTTACCCATATTTTGTAGATGCTTGATTACATAGATATATTAATTAAATATGTTAATCAAATTAGTCTAAAATAGATTTAAAATTCATTTATTTCTAATGAGATCATATGAACAATACGAACAGCAATCTATACAGGACATGGCTTAGGTTTTTTTAGCATGACAAGGAAATCTGTATTAAATCCTTGTTTGTACTAAATTAGCCTATCATGAATCTCCTCTCAAATAAATTAAGAATGTTATCTTTCTTGCAGTGTTCACTTTCGAAATATTTTTTAATAAGTAGTCCAGTATATTTCATTGCAATGAGTTGCATGTTTTTGACCCCCCCCCCCCAAAAAAAAAAATAGATAAAAAAAAATAAATAAATAAACATGAATTTAATACAGCAAAAAATACTGTAAATCACTTTTTATTCGCGAGAACTTTATTTTCGCGTAATTACGCGAGATGGTATGCTCGCGAAAATTTCATTCACGCGTATAATAGAATTCATTAAGATTAGATAGTGCAATGACCACAATTCGTGAAAATTTTGTCTCGCTTATAAAGAGTCAATGACAATCTCGCAAAAATAAGGTGTCGCGAAAATTAAGTGATCTACAGTATTAGTTGACTGTCAATAAATGTTTGAAGTTCATTCATTCACACCCGCATATTGTTTTGAAAATGTTGCGTGATTCAGGGCCTAAAATTTCTTATATCGTTCAATATATTTTAAAATCATGTTGATCCAAATTGCTAGTCTTGACATTTTTCATGTTTCAATAGAATTAGTGATATTTTACAGTACAATTAACTTTTGTCATTGACCGTGAACATACTAACATTTGAGAAGAGGTATTTCTTTTACATAAAATCCATTCATAAAATGGTAAACAAAGCTAAAAAAAACCATGAGAAGAATGTGGTTTAAAAAATGAGGTTATTGTTGTGCATGATTGTGCATTTTTTCTACAATTTTATACTAGGTCACTGTGCCGAATACAACACAAGAGGAGGGAAAATACAAGAATTTTATCTCTCAAATTGTATTGCATGCAAAAATGGTTACATTTCAACAGAGGCATTTAAGTGTATGTATGCTTTTTTTATGACAAACGTTATAAATGTTCGATCATGTCAGCTTGACAATTTTAGCCCTTTGTCACATCTACACACTGTATGCCTATAACATTTTGCCTAAAACTTATCAATTCAAGAAAGCGGTTTATACTTCCTAGCATATGGATGATGCAGTGTACATATTTTATAGTACAAATATTTTTTTATCCAACTTTCTTATTAATAAATTATTATTAATTATAAGTTGTTGACGTAATAATCCAAGCCTGCTATTCGTTTATATTGACCATACATCTATATCTTTTTTTTATTTATTATAAATATTATTTATTTGTTGTCTTTTTAAAAACAATTGCATTTCAATTTGATATATTAAATGTGGTAAGAAATCACAAGAGTGTAATTTTCTAAAGACCAAAGATAATTTAGTATATTTTTAATGTGAGATGCCCCCATAAGCATATGGATAAACTATTTTTTTAAAAATGATTAATCACCAAAATGAAATTACTCAATGTATTTCAAGAGACAATGAAAACGATGATGACGTCGGTACAGCAGTAATTGACTTCTTTGAATGCATTTAAAAAACATGTTAAACTGAATATTTGATTTGAATAGTTAGAAATCAGTATCAAAAGTTTAAGTACAAGTGGCGGAAGTCTTGATGTAATTTTAATACCCGTTCGTCCATAAATCGACTTTATAGCTTAGTTATTACGGGACACCCACCGTAATTGATGTTAAACAATCGTTTTGTTTAAATACCCATTCTTCGAATTCCATAAATCGACTTTCAGCTCAGTTGTTATGGGAACACCAACCTTACTAGATGTTAAAAACTCGTTTACATGTATTTTGAAAAGTACATGTATTTTCCCAACTTGTTGTATCTTTGTTATCCCCACAAGTCTCGAGGATACAAAAACCCCAACCCATTGGTTCAAAATGATATCCAATGTAACCTGAAGATGTGAAGTGGACATATATTGTTACAGACCAAGAGTGTTATCTAGAGGTATACAAACCAAAACACAGATTGCTGCAACAGCAAACAAACCGATTAGACAAGGAAACAACGAAACACGAATCGGGGCAAGAAACAACAGACAGTTTATTGAACAAATTAAATTACAAAAAATATCAACAATATGAAATATGGAACATGTTGAAACAGCAGCGTTATCGAAATCAAACAGAGCAGGAAAAAGATGAAGCACGAGATCATCAAGAAATTGAATCAAAGTAAAGTTTCCTTTTTAGAACAATTTAGCTATAACCAAAGTTCTATTTAAAAAAAAATATGAACAAATTAAGTTTTATATTCAATGCAGACAACTCTTTTTAAAAATTATATAATTTGAATTAAAAAACTATTCCTTTTCATGTATTTTTTGTGTATTTTACACTGTATAACCAAAATTGGCACTGTATATTAACAAGGAAATTACTTAAACATAGCACAGTTGGTTATTTATGAACTTTTTTTTCTCTCCAGTTAAAGTTTTCCTTATCGATTTTCTTTTTTAATTACAGGGTAATGGCTAATGCTGCTAACAATGGAGGACAGAGTATCATCAACAGGAAGATTTTATATCTTTGTGTCATTCTTCTCCATTTCAAACCTCTATTTGAAATAAGTTTTCGTTTTTCCGTTGCATAGTAAAATTCTTGCATAGTAAAGTGCAAAGAAAAATGAATACTTCTCAATAAAAACAACCGTAAACGTTAGTATTGTTCTCTCGCCAACCTCTGAGACAATTTTGAAAAGTTAAGATATTCAAATTATTTTTAAAATTTATATTGTTATACATATGGATTTTCAGAAAACATTGCTAATGTGATAAAACAACGAAAGATAATTCTAAGATATGGGTAAAACTCATATTTTTCACCATAGAAATTAACGGAAAACGGAAAATATTTTTAAAACACCTCCTCCATGAACAAAAATTCCATTTTACGGGAAATATGGACCTCCTGTGTGTAGTCCATTTCACAAATCCATACCAACTAAAGCTTTTTGTGGTTCATGGGGGAGGGGCATATGTTTACATGTATAAACAAAAAACTACAAAAATGCTTATTTTTCAGCATTGTTCAAGTGCTGTACAACTGAGACATTGTATTTTACTAATGGAGTTTTATGAAGAGACTTACTTTTACAATCGACGACTGACTTTTACAATTTAAACAGAGACAAACTCCAATCACTAAAATGTAAAAATCAGCTGTCAAATGTAAAAGTAAGTCTCTTCATAAAACTCCAATATGCATGCTTAATTTTGTATGTACAAAACATATGAAAAGATTCAGAAACATTAATTCATACCGGTATCCAAGACTATTTCATAATATGTAGCATCCACAAGTCATTTTACGTTATTTATTACGCTATGTGACAGTATACAAATCTACCAGTTTTAAAAAGCGTATTTAACACACTTTCGTGTCTCTAACTTAAATCTAATTGAACTGTAAAGATAAATTGTTAAACAATCTAAAAATTATAATTTTATAATTTTTTATTGCTGTTTTTTGTTTTAATTCCTATCAAATGTTCAAGCATGTTCTGAAATAAAACGTCACGATTTTAGCGCGTCGTAAAAACCGCATTCTTTTATTCCGCTGTTTATAGGACAACGTACAGAGGATATATTCAGATTTCTTTGTACAGTGGTAGATACAGCTGATTATTCTGAATATAATGATACCAAACACGACTAGCCAGATTCGTATATTGCTATGATTATGGATAGTCAAATGTAAGCATTTTTTCGGAGAGTTTTTTCACTCGTTTGACGAACCGATTGCATATATGTGTTACAATAATAGATCGAAAGAGAATCTTCTCCTCTTTAAGAAACTGTGTAGATTTATTTTCCTTACATCGGCGCTAAGAAGCGATCTTTCAAATAACAACACAACATATAGCCAGCGCGAATGATATTTGACGTCATTTTCACGCCCTCTACGATTCCTGGAAATTGTTTTGTAATGGAGTTTGTTTACTGTAACTATAGAAATATTCAGAGGGGGATAACTCTCGATGTCTTTTTTATGGGGTACCCGAAGGGGTTATTTTAAATATAATATTTTTTTATCTAAGAAAAATACTAATTAAACATGTCAAAAATATTAAACAAGGAACGATGATTAGGACTGAAAAAGAAAACTTCTATAAAGTAAAATTGACGTTATAATTTTGAAGCAATAAAAAATTATAATCATGAGAAAGAAATAATATAAATTAATATGTAAGAAAATAAGTATCTATTGTAAAGAAAAAAATACAATAGCCTTCTGATTTTTTGATTAAAAGAAATGTAAATAAATTCAATTGAGTTCATGAATAAATAATTTTATTGTATGGATATGCTAAATTCCAGAAGAACGTGTTTACAAAATTCATGTCACAGAAAATTTTGTACTTTTGGTACGTGGGATATCTTTTTTTATAACGTTCATTCAGCTTGTCTGATCATATGATTTTTTTTTTCCATTGATATACAGTTTATATCCATACATTGGCATTTTATTGAAACTTAATATATATGTTTTTATTATTTTTATATACAACACAAGTGTAAAAATAGTATTTGGTAAATACTATCTCTGAAATTTCTAAGTATTCTTGATTACAACACTAACAATAAATTACATGCATGTTAGGGCATAAACGTCGGAAGCAAATTGAAAGTGGGGGGGGGGCGGCTAAACCAACAAAAAATATCTATCTTTAAAAAAAGGGGGGGTTAAGACCCCTATACCCCCCCTTACCACCCCCCCCCCCCGGTTTCGATGCCTATGTAGAATATGAACATATGGATGGGTAGACGGATGAATAGTAAAAATCAAATAGGCAAAATAATATTACTGATGCATCAAAGAGGTCTAAAATTTAAACAAGAAATTAAAATTGTGGTTCCCCAGCTGCATTTCATTTCTGGTATTTTTCACTTCTAGAGCATCTCAGGCGGTTCATACATCGCACCTCGGAGGTTTGAATGGAGCCTAGCGGAGTCAGCCGAGGATTACCGATTGGAAATTTTTCGATATTTCATCTTTTCATGGCCGACATGTTTTAGTTTTCATTTCTGACATTTTAAAATTTTCATTTCTGACTCTTTTCAGATTGTACTTTTTGGTTATTAAAACAGTATTGAAGAATTCACTTATGAAAAATTTCATTTACGTGATGAAAAAAAAATTAAAGTGTATATCAAATGTCTTAGACATTGACATCTAATTTAGTGAACATACATGGGGATAAAAGTGCTGCATGTACCGATGTACTATACATGTACGTGTATAGACAAAATCTTTAATTTGTTTTACCGGCTGTTTGTCTCTATGTGGGTAATATTACATTATTTATGGCATATTGTTCCAAATATGAACACCCTATAATATGTCATTCAAAAGTTATAACTAAAGTTGATTTTTTGAAAATTAGGTCAAACATATAGGTCCAGATCAAGGGGGTCAGAAATCATATCAATGAACATGTTAAATATGAAAGCATTATCTCTTCTCAATCAGAAGTTATAAGGGGAAATTGCATTTTTGAAAAGTATGTCAAACGTCAAGGTTCAAGGTCACAAGGTCAAAATCCATAGTGTATTTAGAAATGATAATATACATATGAAATGTGAAAGCTCTATACAGTGTATTTTCCATCGTCACAAACCACGACTAAAATGTACAATCCTATCACATACTAGTAAGCGGACGCCAAACCGTGGCTTGTGACTTTGTATCTTTTTCTCATTCAAAAGTTATGACCAAGGTTCAAGTTTTTGAAAAGTATTTCGAACTTCAAGATCAAGGTCATGAGGTAAAAAATTATTAGGGGCCGCCAGGAGGCGGTCGGTTACTCGATATGAAAGTTTGAAGTGGCCGTGCGTTTCTGCGGACTTAGAACAATTTAAATAAAAATATTTAATATTTATATTATATAGAATATTAGAAAAGCTATTTTAAATGTTTAACAAAAAGCACAATAATCATAAAATCAAAATTTTATAAATAATGGGTGTAAATGTTTCATCCAATCCTGATTGACAAACTCTAACATGACAGAGACTTGAAAGAGAAGAAATGTAGTGATGGATCTTGGGGGAGTTGGAAGGGGGGTGTTAACATTCTCTAAGAGAGAGCGAGGAGCCCCACATATTTTATATTTGTTGCGAAAACTACTTTAACATTAAACTTCTACCATAGTTCGTTTACAAGTACCAAACTGAGTGCAGATACGCAGAAGTCTATGGACAGTTTGCTTATACAAATACAGTTTATTAGGTCTTTCCACCTTTCTGTGGAAAGACCTCTTGAAATGCTTCTGTTTATTATTATTTTATTTCTGGAGATGTTTTGAAACCGTAAGACTTATCGAAAAACTTTATAGTTTATGATATTGGATATTAAAAGTTATTCCGAAAAATGACCCCCCATATTTGATCTTTGACCCCTTTCGAAGTTATTGCCCCTTTTGCAAGAAATGCTTGTTATCACTACTCCTCAGAAACCGTAAACCATAGAGGTATGAAACCTTCATCAATGTCTTCAACTAATTAAGGGGACTCTTCAATCTATGCATTGCGAAAGTATTCGATGACCCCTTCAATGAGTTATTGCCCCTTAAACTTTTTGAATATTATAAATATTTAAAAATTTTCAAAACGAGAAGTCGTAGAATCATTAAATCAACTGCATAAGATTAAGTGACCTTTGACCTTTAAAATTATGTAAAGGTCAAAGGTCAAGGTCATTTCAAAAATGAGAAATTAAGCATTTTTTATATCTCTTTTGTCTTTTAACATATACTTAATGTCTTTGCATCAATAATATGTAATCTTAAAACTATTTCAAAGATTTCATTCTTGTCCCCTAGGATTAACCCTTTTAAAAGTTATGGCCCCTTGTCCAAAAATCCTTGTTATCGCTACTCCTCCCAAACTATAGACCATAGAGACATCAAACCTTCACTAATGTGTCAAGGGTCTTTAGGCCTAACTTCAATGTATAAATGCGAAAGGATCTGATGACCACTTATATGAGTTATTGCCCTTTAACTTCTTTGTACTTAATATTAAACCTTATAACTTGAAAAAGTTAAGTCATAGAAGCATGGGGTCAACTGCATTGTGACCCTTGACCTTTGACCTTGAATATTTTTTCAAGGTCAAAGGTCAAGGTCATTTAAATTTTCTTTTGAATTTTAATTTTTCTAACCTTTAAGACAATTTTGGTTTCTTGTTCATGGAATTTAATTTTTGGAGTCATATATAAAACAAAATTGAAAAATTCAAAGAAGGTGGAAAGACCTCTTATTGTTCTGTGAACAATAAGTCTCCTAGTTGTATATGCATTATGCATGAAGAAAATCGGCAATGTCGCATGCACGTATTTTATGTCAGGAGGATATTTTAATAGATAAATGTAAGAAATTTTAAAAGCAGATCACGAAAATTTCAGTTTCTTATTACTATATCAAAGGAACAATTAATTGGGTTTGCGGCCGATTTCTGACGCTTGCGACAATATATAGGTTTCTTGTAGTGTATTTAGAAAGGTCTTGTCACAGTTTAAATTCTTTCTCTTCTCTGTTCCAATTCTAAAGAGATGACCAAGGTTGAATTTTTGTGACATACAAACAGATTTACAGTCTGACTGACAAACAGACAGACTAATAAGATTTAAAGAAACCTCGATCGCTTTCTCAAAAGTGGGGCAAATCAAATGTTTTACATCAGAGTATGGAACGCCGTCACTGCCTTATAGCAGAACACAACAATTGCATTGCGTCAACCTTCCATTACATTATGTTAACTCTTTATGACATTAACCCACATTACTATTGCATTGTGTCAACCTTCCATTATATTATGTCAACTCTTTATGACATTAACCCACACTACTATTGCATTGTCTCAACTTCCCATTACATTATGTCAACTCTTTATGACATTAACCCAAATTACTATTCCATTGCGTCAACCTTTCATTACATTATGTCAACTCTTTATGACATTAACCCACATTACTATTGCATTGCGTCAACCTTCCATTACATTGTGTTAACTCTTTATGACATTAACCCACATTACTATTGCATTGTGTCAATCTTCCATTACATTATGTCAACTCTTTATGACATTAACCCACACTACTATTGCATTGTCTCAACCTTCCATTACATTATGTCAACTCTTTATGACATTAACCCACACTACTATTGCATTGTCTCAACTTTCCATTACATTATGTCAACTCTTTATGACATTAACCCACACTACTATTGCATTGTCTCAACCTTCCATTACATAATGTCATCTCTTTTTGGCATTTACACACATTACTATTACATTGCGACAACTTTCTAATACATTATGTTAACTTTTTAATGACATTTACTAACACTTCAATTATATTGCGTCAATCTTTCATTGCATTATATCAGCTCTTTGTGACATAATGTCAAAAGATTTTTACGTGGTGTTAAGATACATTTATATATTTTCAACTCGGTATTACATTATGTGCACTCTCGACTATTTGGAGTAAGTAGTTCATTACCTGATGTGAATTTATTTTAAGAGCATGTCTACGAGAAAACCATGCAAGAGGTTATGGGAGCAAGGTTCTCTGATCAACTTCATGTTTTGTGTGTAAATTTCTTCTATAATATGAAATATTTTGCCACAAATTTTTTTTCAGTGTGGTCTCACTTAAGGGGTAAAATCGACACTGTTACTAAAAATAGAATTCTTGGTCCTTACGCAGGGTGAAAACAGGAATTTTATAGGATTTTATATTTAAAAATTCAGCATTTTACTTGATTATGATATAAATTATCCATATATGGTTGAAAGTAACAAGATATACTTGTTTCGGAATTTTTTTCATAATAACAAACTGTGCCCTCGTTTAAGTGCAAAAAGGTTACAAATCTGGCATATTTCCAGATTTTTGAAAACTGGTAATAATATTAACTTTTCAAAAACCCATAACTCAGAAAGTAACGCTTAGAATCAACTCAATCTCATACCAATTATTAGACAACATGTCTGTCTACATTATATAAAAAATCTGTCTTTGGACTCTCAAATATTTTGCTGTACTTTTTACTTAAAGTTGGACATTTTTTGTGAATTTTCAAATTTTTTCTCATCCCTGAACTTCAGCAAGGAGTTATTTGCTGATTTAAATATTTTCAAGAATTCAAATTTTGCGGTTGAAAAATACCAGTATATTGAAAATTTTTGTTTTCAATCAATAATTATTTCTTAAGGGGTTAAATGGGGTTAAATTGGGGGGGGGGGTAGCAGAATTGTATTATTTTACATTTTCTTTGAGCAGGGTGATATTCACATACTGTTTAGTACCTGTTTGTCAATCAGTAGACCAAGTTTGTTCTTTCTTACCTTAAAAAAAACTTGCTTGATAAATAATAAACAAAGTACACTGGTATCTACTAATAAGTAGATGACCCCTTTTAATTTGGAGTTCACAAGGTCAAAGGTCAAGGGTTATAATTCTCCATATACCAGTATGTAGATTTTAATCATTCAAAATCGTGAGGACCCATTGTTTGACAGACATGAAATTTAGTACATTGGTTTCTTGAAAAGTAGAGGACCCCTTTAGATTTTGAGGTCACAATGTTAAAGGTCAAGGGTCAAACTGAACAGAAAGGAATATCAGAGCTATTTTCTTGACAGATATATTGTAATGGCAACAACCTCAAAATGAATGAACACAAAGTTTTAAAAAATCAACAAATTAGGACATTAGTTATTTTATAATTTTTAATTTCATTGCATATTAAAATTTGAATATTACTCAATAACTAAGTACATTCAACAACAAATAAATTACAATGCTTGACTGCTTCCTGATATGTTATATTCACTTCAAAAATTAAAATGACCTTGAAATTTTGTATGCTTGAAAAAAAATCTACTTGCTTAAGTATACATCATGGTTCTAAATTAGGGTAAGATTTAAAAGAAAAAAATCACGGTTTCCCCAAATCATATTCTGAATTATTTGCTATAACTGTATACAGGAAATTAGTCTTTATAACAGTTTTATATTTGGTAAAACTAAAGCACTGCTGACCTTGAACTTTGATCTTCTCTAAGATAACAAACACTTAAAATTTACTCTGAATTTCTGTGTATTCTTGCAAGTGAACCCTGATACATATTAAATATTATTTGTGTTGATCTTGAGGTCTCAATCTTTCAAAATCTATAAGGTGTGTCCAAACCATTTTGTTCAGTATGATCCCATTTTCTTACAATGTATCATCCAATAACTTCTGGAGAAAATTTAACAAGCACTGAAATTTCCACTTCTGGTTTAAAGAACAACTGGACTGTCTCCAAATACACAAGAGTAGTACTCAAAGCAGGTACCTGTGAAAAAACACAGTTTTCAAATTAAATTGAAATAAAACATACAAGACATATTCTAAGATTTTTAAAATGAATGTCATGTTTATGATAATGATACATTTAAATTAATCAATTGAAGAAAATGTCATCAAATGATTTAGGTAAGATTCTTCACAAATTCTTCTGGCTTTCTTTGAAGAAAACAAGAGCTTCATATATCCTTGAAGTAAAGTAATAGAGTAGGGAAAAATGCATGTGGCAAATCGACAGACAGACAGGGCAATTCCTTTCCATGTACTACAGTATACAGTTATGAAATGGGTATGAGGGAAATAGCAAATTTATGATTCCCCGAGGGAGGAAACTATTTCCCGGAGGAAATAATTTTCTGCCAAGGGGAACAATAAATTTGTTATTTCCCGAGTTCCCATTCCATAACTTTTTTATTATACCAAAACAATGATAGGCGATTGAAATTTTTTTAACCAGATATTCCAACATTTTAAAAAAAAACTGTAGAGGCATAATTACAAATGCATGCGGTTTAACACAATGTATGATAAGTGAAGCATCGTGTCCTTAAACAATTAATTTATTTTTAAAAAAGTATTTTCACTGACATTTCGAAAAATTATCGTTTTCTTCATTTTGGTAGAATTCAAGTATGATTTTGACATCGCATGTCGAAATGTTTTGACGTCATAGCTACATTGCTAATAACATGACGTCACAGACTCAAGATTCTTTGAACGCTTCACCCACTAAACACTTTGATTGGTTAAAATTACTAGTAAATATTCATGAGGGAGTAGTCCAAGGGAGCAACTCTGATTTTCCAGGGAGTAGTCTTCAGATGAGGGCAATAGTCACTTATCGGGAAAATAGAGTTTTATGGTATTAATTTATACAGAGTAATGACAGTAGAGGTATAATAATATAACACATCTTTACCATTTCCTCAGCAGTGATAAGTAGTTGGTAATTCTAATGCTGCATCTGCATTGTCTTTTCTCTTCTTATTTCTGGATTCTGTACACAAAACTACATTGGAAACCATATGTAGTAATTCTTTATAGCTCCACAGCTGAAATCCCATTGTAAAGCCCAGCCCTAACCAGGGAAATGAATTTGAATAATCTGAAATTGCACGAGAAATGTAAGAATGAAAGGAAATATTCTTTACAAAGTATAATTTCCCAGACTTATATTTATAATATTTAATTAGTTATGTTTTCAACAGAAACTTGTCAAGGAACACATGGTTACCTTTATTTTAAAAGTATGAGATTATGAGATTCTTTATAATCAAGCAGCCACATATAAGGCAATAATGGTGATTTAATTGACAGTGAAGACCCACCTATCCAATTCTTAATGTACCCTATTAGTAAACAGTCTTTGAAAACCCTGGACCTATTCAACTTTTCATTCTCTCTTCATCACCCCACGAAGGCTACTTATGCTATTTATGTTCCCCAAACGAAGTTGGGGAACATATTGTTTTTACTCTGTTTCTTATTATTAAGGTCTTCCGTCTTCAGCGGAAGACCTTCTTGTTATTCTTCGGTTTCTTTTTCACTTTTTTTCTTACCTATTATTATTCTTTTTTTTCTTACCGATTTTGTGCACGCGATTTCTCGAAAACGGCTCGATGGATTTCCATGAAACTTTTAGGACTCATGTAACATTACTTGAACTTGATTAATTTTTTTCCGTTTTGATGACGTCACTTCCGGTCCGGAAATATTGTCGATTTTATGATTTTTGAAGGGTCAGGTTGTCCGCGAACGTTCTAAAAACTGGCTTATGATAGAAACGTGAAAATTTCAGGTATGATAGTCCTAAGTCTATAGATGTGCAAAATGAATTTCATTTTTATCGGAAGTGCCGCGCGTCGGCGCTCGCTATGGCCCGAAAATTGTCCTATCGCGAATTTCAAATTTTTTACAACCTTTTCTATGATATCTTTTTATTTTGAAATATTTTGTTATAACATATAGAACAAAAGAAGTGTAGAATTCCAAGATCTTTCAAATGATATCTCGAAAAAAGGGCTGGCCCCTAAAATTAAGGGACTGGAGGGGCCCTAAGTTTTTCCTTTATATCTCAAAAAGTATTGCGAATTTGTAATACATCAAAGAAGCAAAGTTGTTCAAAATTTCAAGCTTAATCTACGGGCGTCGTCAGAATACGTCCGACGACGTCGTTTCCGGCCAAACCGGAAGTAGTCGGAAAACGCGTAATTTGGTCTATCTTGACAAGTTTTTGGGTATCTTATGTCACTAGGAACATAAAAATAAATTTTCCGTCCGTCGTCGTCACTTCCGGTCAAACCGGAAGTAGCAAAAAATGGCTTATTTTTGCATTAATTATCATAGATTTTGAGGATTCAATCAATTTTGGGGCGTTATTTCTCATATTCGTTAAAAATGAAAACTACTTCCGGTCAAACAGGACGGAAGACCTACTCGTTGCTTTGCAACGAGCTTTGCTCTAGTTATTATTATTATTATTATTTTTCTTCTCGGGAAAATTTTGTCCGCGAATGATCTTGTAAACTACACATCCAATTTAGGTGAAATGTTTTTAGGGTCAGTAGACATGTTATGTAGATTTGCGGAATCAAGGTCATTTTGCGCGCACGTGCTTGCAAGAGCGCGCACGTGCAAAACATGAAATGACCAATATATAATGGATTTAACCGTAACTTTTCTATTTTTCGACAAAATGTTTTGAAACTCATAATATAAGGATATATTTGTAGTATGCACAAGATGTCATGGTCAAAATAGCAAGATCTCACGTGCATGCACGTGCGCTTCGCTCTGATTGGCTAAAACTAAAGTCTCAATATCTTTCTTGTTTTTTGACAAAATCCTTTGAAATTTTGAACATAGCCATGCATTAGGATATCCTATAACATAATATATAGCAATTATCATAAATCACGTGAATGCACGTGCGCTGCAATCTGATTGGCTGAAATTTTAAATAGCTATAACTCCCTTGGTTTACAACCAAACGGGGTGGGATTTGGAACATAGATAGATATAATGAACTTCTACAAGAAGGTATGGTCACCATGCACATGCATGCACGTGCGTGTACATGCGCTGCAATCTGATTGGGTTAAACTTTAAACAGCTATAACTCCCTTGGTTTACAACCAAAGGGGGTGGGATTTAGAACATAGATAGATGTAATGGACTTCTACAAGAAGGTATAGTCAACATGCTCATGTATGCAAGTGCGTGCACGTGAAAAGAGTAAAATAAAAGATACACTTAAATGAGCGTATTTTTTAATACTTTTGGATTAAATACTATAATATTTAGTATATCAAAATATATAGATTGTGTAGAGAAGATGATACGGTCATTACGCACATGCATTCACATGCGCAAGCGTGCAATGCTTAAAGTTTGAATGAACTTGGTACACTTCTGGGTAGACGTAGTTAAAGTCTTAAATGCATAGAGTTTGTCCTATTTAATGAACCCTCCAGGGAATATGGCACCAAAAGGGAGTTGGGGAGCGTTTGGGGGACATCTGTAACGGTCCCCGTTACAATTAGCACTAGTTATAATTATTTTGCAATATTGTTGAATTTATACAGATATTTTTATTGCTACAAGTACCAACCTTGAACATGTTGAAACTTCTCTTGACCATGTTGACAGGTTTGCTAGGTATATATTCAGGTCCAGTACAATCATTAGATTTAGCTACGTAGGTAGAATTACCTACGTAGCTTTATTTACCTACCTCAGGTAGCTTAATTTAGCTATTTTTAGGTAAGTTATCATTTTATCAAAAAGAGACAAAAAGTCGCAATTAAATGACTATTGATATTTATAATAGGGAGGCTTTAAAAAACAATTCAAAGCAGAGATAGTTTATACATTGCTGCGTTTGGACAAATTAGAGCAAAACATGTAATTCCATTGTTTGGTTATCTGACCATACGGTGAGGTGCGGTGAGGCATGACTGAGTATGATTACTTCACATTGTGCTGAATAATCACCGACCTATTATCGTGTTAACAGGAACTGGACTTCTTTGTCATTTCATTCAAGGAGTAACTGTTCTAACTGTCATACATAGCCCCAAAACTTTCAGAACTTTGATTGCAATTGCGCAGAAAAAAACATTTTAGCAAGAGGGATTTTTTCATGAGTTGTTTTCAGATGAGTTCAAAGTTGAAAATGATCGCTGCATCAAAGTGATATTGTCTGCACACCCTGAGAAAAATGCTTTTTAATAGAAATAGATCAATTTGGTAGCTAAATAAAGCTACCTCAGGTAGGTAAATAAAGCTATGTAGGTAAATCAAGCTACGTAGCTAAATCTAGTGATTGTACCAGAGCTGTATATATTCAGGTCCAGTACAATCACTAGATTTAACTACGTAGGTATTTTTTTTATAGAAAAAATTAATTTGGCAGCTAAATAAAGCTACTTCAGGTAGGTAAAAAAAGCTAACTAAGTAGGTATGAATCAGAGAGCAGCCCCCAAGATGCCAAAGTTTTTTTGTAATGTATTTTTATGATAATATAAACCAAGATCCACCTACCTGTTTCTTTTTCAAATTCAAACATTGTTGATTCGGTATCATCATATAACTACATCCATCTTGCTACCAAATGCTGACAGAATCATATTTATCAAAATCAGAGCCATAATCCGAAGACTCGTTGACAATTAACGCACTTGAATCTTTTTCTGGGGACGTACAAAACGGTAAACAAAACGTCTCAGGATGCCATAATGTTTACACGTGGTACTTCGATCCCGATGGTTTTCATAATGTTTTATGCATTTTAAACATAGCCACTAGTATATACGTAACAAATTACATTCACAGGAGGGACAATTTTCTTCAAATCACACATAATTGATGCCTAAAACGATTAGATGACAGAAATCTGTTTATAAACTTCGTAAACATAATCATTATCTACCTTCTCTACAGAAGAGCGCAACACGGGAGATAATTCTTACAAAATCTAAATAAATAGTAAAATACGTTTTTTTTCACAGGAAAAAAATTATTTATAGCTTTTATAAAAATAAAGATAATTTTCATTGTTTATATTTGTAAATATTTTACACAAAATTCATTAAAATTACTGTTAAAAGTAAAACTTATAAAATCATGAATTTTTCCCTCATTTGAATTTGGGGTAATTTCATTACGATATAACTTTTCTGTCCTTGAGAGTCCAAAGGTGGATTTTACATATTGTTTGGATAATATCCTAGAGATTCTTAAATGCACAAAATTCTGAAAAAAGAAGCGTTACTTTCTAAGAAATGTATCCCTGAATATTAACAAAAAATGAACCATTATCATTTCTTGGCACCATGCCAATATTTGTGCCCTCGTGACAGCCTTCTATATAGGGGTTTTACAAAAAAAATGATTCCAACTTAATTTTACGACTCAATTCTATGAGAAAACATAGCCCTTTTATTTATATATTGTTTTTTTCTTTCTTACTTTTAACTATTGAAATTGTCATTTTTTCACCAACTTTTTTGCATTTTCCCTTGAATATTGACCAAAATGAATTATTGGCTGTTACTAAAAATAGAAACAACCGATGCAAAAATAAACAACATATTTTTGACTCTCATTGGGTGTCCTTTAAGTTCAGAAAAAAAATTAGTTTGTTCTTGAGAGTGCCTATCAGAGCGTTTTTCTATATATCTGCATGGTTTTCTCGTAGACAGGTTCTTAATTTGATATCAAAACGCTATAATACGATGTCAGAATTTCATTACATGATGTCAAAAAATTGTCACATGTGGTCAATTCTTTTACTACATTATGTCATAATTATGCTACATGAAGACGTGAATCAATTTCATGATGTGAATTTGCCCTTACTTTTTGACAAATCGATATTTCGTTATGTCATTGTGTCTTAACATTGTGTCAAAAATGCTCAGCCTCTTGTTAGCATACATGTATCTTAGGCTATTTCATATTGATCAGATGTGGAAAGCTCATGTTATACTGTGTGCACTCTTCTACATTATGTCGATTCACTATTACGTTATGCGAACACGGGTATCCTCGGTCTTTATCTGAGCATTACGTAATCCCCCAATCGGCTATTTCCGTGAACGATAAATAACGGAAAATGACAGAGTAGTTACGAATGCAGATTTCCCGCGTTCGGCAAGTA
>NW_026936030.1:0-69164 GCF_032062105.1 Saccostrea cuccullata | reverse complement strand
TCAAAAACCGATATCAGAATTATGTATCTCAGTGTAGTCTGCTTGTGTGCCAAGTTATATTAAAATCAAACCAAAACTGTAGGAGGAGAAGCATTTTAAAAAAATTGTTTACAGACAGACAGACAGACGGACAGACGCCGGACGCATAACTATCGCATAAGCTCTTCTGGTCTCTGACCAGTAAAGCTAAAAATAAAATACTGTAAATTCCTATCATAGCTTAAAACTTCAACAAGAAATCAAAGTCAGTCATTCTGAATCAGATGTAAAATATGGAGTATAAATCACACCTGGTAAAACAGTGTATGGTTCTTCCAGTGGGGACATCATAACACTGTGTGTCCACTGTGACCGGTCAAACAGGTGAGCATGAGGATCGTGATGCTGCTTTATTTTCTCCTCACAGATTGACTCCCCAGCTGTCACAGAGTATCCCAGAATTCCTGTCTCATTGTCATAGATACCGTCCCAGTTGGCTAAAAAACATAAAAAATTATTACAAGTCATTCTTTTAAACATAAAATCTAATATCAAAAACTGAAAATATGATGATATTGAAATACTATACAATTATTGCTGGTTTTTGAGGTCAATACAATGATTTAGCGATCTGAGGAGTACAATATTCACCGAGCCCGAAGGGCGAGGTGAATATTGTACTTCGAAGATGGCTAAATCATTGTATTGACCGAAAAAACAGCAATAATTGTTTTATTATATGATTCACTGATAAAATGATACAGCTCAGTACTTGTTTGCATTTTATTAAATCCTAGCCAAATACAAGAGAGAAACGGAATTAAAATGTTAATAAACCTTACCAATCGAATCAATTTGGAATGTTTTTATAAATCAATTTTAGTATCCATGAAAGAAATATATAATGTCAGTCTTTTTTATAGGATAGATTTTGAAAGGAATGAGTATTATCAGGGAAAACTGACTGCCAAAAAGTAAAACAAAAACTTGTTGTTCAGTAAAAGTTTTAGGGAGGGGGTGGGGGGCTTCCCTGCATCCCCTCTTACCACCCTCACCTGAAATATATATTCGCTTATGTTTTGTTCACATGGAAATAAAAACCATAGTCGTTTAATTAGCTTTTTTAAACAATTTGTATCAATTTGGAATTTCCTAATCTATTTTTAGATCAATGTAGAGGAAATAAAGCCTTGTATTGACTTGGAACGTCACGTGCAGGTCAATACAACATAATATTTTTCTAACATAGTTGGATCTCAGCCAATCAGAGAGATGGAAATTATTCAATCATATAATAAAATAAAATATTTATGATTATAATGGTATTTCAATTAGAGCATATTTTTTAGTTTAAACTGTTAGTCCAACACCTTTGTCATTACCAGATATATATCTATTAGCCCTGGTATACTTCAGGTCATTCTTATAAGTATGGCCATTATAAACAGTCTCTGAACCCTCTCCGTCTATGATGATTCGGTGATTCTTTGTCTTTGGATTCACTCCTTCACAGAATCTCTCTTCCCAGTCATCTCTATCATCAGGAATCACATCCTCACACTTTATAGTTTCAGATTTGTCACTTGTGATGTTTATTTGCCCTAAAAACAGGATTTACCAATATTGAATTCAATTACAAATTACAGATTAAAAATTTGTATAAATCTGGACAAACATTGTGCAAATCATCGTCGGAAACCCACGGTCGGTCTCGCTTTGAGGTAAGAGAAGCGAGACCGACCGTGGGTTTCCGACGATGTGTGCAAATAAATAACCAAATTCATCAATATGTTAATTTGATCCTGAGAATCAACAACAGGTCTGTTTTAGAGTCATAAGGAAGGTCATTGCCATATTGTCTACTCTCCCTTCCTTTTCCCATGATTTGAACCTGAATCTACACTACCTGGTTAGGTCTTTAGTATTAAAATGACTATATATATAATCATGAATTTTCTGTTTTTGAGAAGAACTTTTAAGATATTTGCTATGAATTGCTATGTTAAACTTTGATCGAACAAAGTGGCCCTAACTTATCCCATTGATTAAAACATGATTCAGGGTCATGGTTTGAGCAAATCTGAATCTATCCTTCCTCAGAAACAGCTTTCACTAAAATGTCACCTTTTCTGGATGTTGTTCTTGAGGATGGGATTTTACACTGACCCCATCCAATTTTCACTATTCCTTTATCATTTCAACTTAAAAGAGGTTATGGTACTTTGTTTGATTTGAATTAACACCATCCAATGACACTCTTTGCTATGGTTGGGTAAAATTTCCTCAATGGTCCTGGCCCTCCTCTTTGAAGGCTTATGCTAGCTAAAAAGTTGAATCAACTTCATCCAAGGATCCCTAATATGGGACTTGAGATATTCAAAGTTAATGCATGACGGATGAAGAACTTTAAGCAACTCAGGTGACTTGATAATCAATCATATTTACACTTCATTTCATATTCTTTCCACTGAAAATAATACTTACAAGAAGTTGGATCTGGAGGTGTATAATCTGTTATAATGGGTTTGGATGACAGTATGTTCTCAAATCCAAGACTGTTCACAGCATGAAAGTTGAAGTAGATGATTTGGTTGTGTGGTAACTGTACATTTTCATACACAAATCCTCTGTTGGAACCTACTCCAAGCTTCTCGAAGTGCATGTAATGACCATCCTATTAAAATTTTATAACAATAACAATAATCTTAACTAGATATGATTGAGATGGTGGCCATCTCAAAAGGTCCCGCTTTCAACAATGAACATGAATATGTAAGGTAGTAATACAGTGTATACAGTAATACAGTAAAAGTAATTAAGTACAACTTCAGGGATATTGCGAATTTACAGATATATATACATGTAGAAGTTATCTTGTACCATCAGTAATATAAATTTACTGAAATTAAGGGGAAAAAATTATGCACCAAACAAAGATATTAAACAGAGAGGATAATTCTGACCATGACCTAGAATTTTTGACCAAGGTCACTGCACATTCATTGACCAGTGCCCCTCTGTGAGTGAAGTATGAGCCAGATTAGGCCAAGGAGAGAGAAGATATGCTGAGGACAAGGATTTTTCATATAATTCTGCTTTGACCTTGACCTTTGACCAAGAAACATGGTTCAAGGTCAATGCACACCGGTTACCCAAAGGCACTCTGTGGGTGAAGTATGAGCCAGATTAGGCCAAGGAGGGAGAAGATATGCTCAGGACAAGGATTTTTCATATAATTCTGCTTTGACCTTGACCTTTGACCTAGAAACATGGTTCAAGGTCAATGCACACCGGTTACCCAAAGGCACTCTGTGGCTGAAGTATGAATTAGATTCGGCCAAGGAGAGAGAAGATATGCTCCAGACAAGGATTTTCATAAAATTCTGCTATGACCTTGACCTTTGACCTAGAAACATTGTTCAAGGTCACTGCACACTGGTTATCCAAAGGCACTCTGTTGCTGAAGTAAGAGCCCGATTGGGCCTAGGAGAGAGAAGATATGCTCAGGAAAAGGATTTTTCATATAATTCTGCTATGACCTTGACCTTTGACCTAGAAACATGATTTAAAGTCACTGTACATTGGTTACCCAAAGGCACTCTGTGGGTGAAGTATGAGCCTGATTGGGCCTAGGAGAGAGAAGATATCCTCAGGACAAGGATTTTTCATATAATTCTGCTATGACCTTGACCTTTGACCTAGAAACATGGTTTAAGGTCACTGCACAACGGTAACCCAAAGACACTCTGTGGGTGTAGTATGAAAATATGCTCCGGACAAGAGATCTTGGTCGGACGGACGGACGGACAGACTGATCACTATAGGGTGCCCACCAAGCGGGGCCCTAACTAGTTTGAATCTTCAAAAAGACAGTTTGTAGTAAATATGGAGATTGTAAGTTGAAAAATAATATATAAATATATAAATATATAACCGTTGTCAACCGAGGCACAGCTGAGGTTGACAATGGTTTTCGAGGGGTGAAAATTTTCAATGTTACACTCAACTACATGCTATATTTATTATATTATACTGAATGTTTTATACAAATTCATATAACAGTGAAACGTGCGCGCATAAATTCTGCACAGTCACTATTTTTTTTAATACAACCCGTCGTCAAGCAATGTTGACTGTTGCTACGCTGGAGGGCATGGCTTCATTATTCAGCAGTTAATAGTGTTTTTAACAAATGTTTCTCCACCAATCAAATTCAACTAATTTACTAATGAAAGTATAATATTACAAATTGTTATATTTCTAACCAAATGATCTGAATTTGTAAAGATTTTTCTCAGTTAGGTAATTCTTCATCTACATTGTACATAGTAGGTATATAGTCTGTAGACTAATCTTAGACTTATGTTAAATTCTCAAATAAATGAAAAATATACATGGCAATTATTTTCATTTTTCACCTTATAGACCAAAAATTATGTTTGTGTAGTTTGACAGATGAATGATCATAGGGCAGGCTATTTTGAAGTGGAGCCCTAAAAAACTGCAAGGAAGACAAGGGAAAAGATCTTGTCAATATTTCTTTCTTCTAGCAATACTTACTCGTGAAATTTTGTGGTCATGTCCTTCTATGGCTTCCAGAAGTTCACAATGTCCAGATGATCCATAATCGTAATTAAAACTTAGGCACTTTGTGACATGCATTGCATTACACTTTTTTGCACATTCCTCTTTAGTTGTTATCTCGAAGTCCTCTGCTGCTTTGATGCCCCTTCCTACAAGTCTCCCAGTCTTTCCAGATGAAAACAATTTAATCACTTTCTGATTCAAAGGATCATGTCCTAAAATAAGGAATTCAAGCAACATTACTTTTAATAACTACCATGTCTCCATTCCCTTTTTCTTTAATTACTTAATAGAAACTAGGAAAAGGTTTTCTTTCAATGACCTCAACTTCATGAGATGCTCAAGTCCAGTCAGTTTTGTGATTCTGTGCTTCCTTTTAAATAAATCTAATAAAACTCCCTCTATTATAACCAAGCTTACGTATGCCTTAGGCTTTGCTATAAATAATCCAAGATGTGTTTGTGAAACATTGCTTCCTCTATATAGCAGTTCAAGGTCAAAGTTCAAGTTTTTCTTATGTAGATCAAACTCCAAGGTCAAGAGTTTAAAACTGGTGATACTCAAATAGGTCTTGTCTCAAGAAATACATAAATGAAATAAAAAAGCCAAAGTTCCAGCTAAACAGAAAATATGGCAAAGATTAATAGTAAAAAAAACTAGAACTGTCCAAACGGGACAAAATACCCCCGCTGGAGTTTTCAGATGTAAGTTTTTCCATAATAAAGATATGTATCACAAATGAATTATGAAATTTTTCTTCCAGTGACCTTGAACTTCCCCAAATGACCTTGGGTCAAGGTCATGACACACCCTCAGGTCATGGAAAATCTTTGTGTGAAATGAGAACTAACCAAGTTTATCCATAAGAAAGATATGGACTGGACACGAATTATGAAATTTTTCTTCCAGTGACCTTAAAGTTCCCCATATGACCTTGGGTCAGGTCATGACACACCCTTGGGTCATGGGCAATCTTTGCATGAAATGAGAACCTACCAAGTTTATCCATAAAAAAGATGTGGACCGGACACAAATTATGAATTTTTCTTCCAGTGACCTTGAACTTCCCCAAATGTCCTTGGGTCAAGGTCATGAGCAATCTTTGTGTGGAGTAGTAGATTCTAATGTTCCTCCATAAGAAAGATATGGACCGGACACGTTTGAACAGACAGATGGATAGACAGACAGACAGCTAGACGGACGGACAGACAGCTAGACATCTAACTTCGTTTGCGGGGGGTATAAAAAAAGGTCAAACTTCAAGGTCAGTGTCAAGAGGTCAGAAAATAATGGTATCAAAAGAAAAGAACTTGTCACTAGAAATGCTTATTGAAAATCTAAAAGACTTAGCAACAAATGTTAACGTACTATAGAACTTTCTTCTTTACAATGTGTATTCCTCATGTCTTGATAAGATCATTCTTGGGGTACCCTTATTTTTGACCTCAGAGCCTTGGCCTTTGAGTTTGACCAACACACATTAAAATAATCTTTCATCTTGCCTATTACATGTACTTTTAAACAGTTGATATTTAGGCTTTCATATCTTTCAATTATGTCTTCCTTGTGAAAAGGCTCTTCTTTAGTATCAATATTTTTATCTCTCGACCTAAATCTTTGAGTATGACCTACTTTTGAAAATAGCATTGAGTTTGGCCATATTTTCAGAATGGTTGGTGTTGGGGCATTTATATTTCACTTGTCATCCTTGTGGCAAGATCTTTCTATCTGAACTTGAGATCTTGCAGTATGACCCTCATTTAAAAAAAATACCTTGGTTTTGAGCTGCCATTAGGGGCTAGAGCATTTCTTAAACATGTCAGTGGTGTTTGGGGTGTACTAAATGGTCTGTCCATGTTACCATTTCAATTTATGCATAAAAAATTCACTCACCCACATCATAATTAACAGCATTGTCAGCTAATGAAACAGTTGTCCATCTGATGATTTGTTCTCCCCAAATGCTCCTGCCATACCCCACAGCTACTTTGGTCTCTGTGAGGGGCGAGTCTTCATACACTGTGACTACTGCCTTCAGAACATTGGGATTACTGGTTGAGGTAAAGGCCTCTGCCATCCTTCCTCCCGGTATTGTCATGTCATACGTGTTTAGTTTACAGGAGGCTGGGACACTCACTCCTGCCTCATTGGACACATGGATAGTGAAGTATAAAGGAACTCCAGCTGGTCTTAAAACCTATAAAATCCATTTTAAAAAAAAGAGAAACATTTGAATATTAAAACGTTTTTTTGAAATGCTGAAGCATTCATAAACAAGACCTAAGGACACAGACATTCACTGAATATCATTTTTAGTAATATTCCCTGCAGATAAGCAACTTTTATATATTATACAAGTTTTTCTAATTCAGATTCTAGAAAAATTGCTCTCAAATGCTTTATTTTTTCAAGAAGTTCAAATGCAAAGAAGAATTTTTTATTTCACATTCTCCATTCAAAAAGATCTCAATTCTTCTTTTTAATCACCCTATCACAGTGAAAATTAAAACTAAAGTTTGGAGATGTGTTTCTCAAATAAAACTTGGGACAAAAATTGTGCTGACAATTCAACAATTTAAGAAAAGTAACTGAATATGTTTTAAAGTTTAAGGAATTCACACCACAGACTGCAAATCCAGTTTGAGTTTCTTGTTATTTTTGTGTACCAATTCCCCATTTGAAAGTAAACATACATCATTCAATGCAGTGGAAAAGCCTCCAAGTTGTTTCCTGGACATAACATTAGAGCCCCCTGGTACTGTTCCTATGTCTAAGTGTAGATTAACATTACTTCTGTCATCCTCAGCCATAACATTGATGGTAAACTCTGGTGCTGTGTGATCTCTACCTGCTACCTGTTCAACTCCACAGGATCCTGCGGGAGTTTTTCCCTAAGGAAAAGCAAAACAATTCATACACAGCAAAATCTTAAATTCTATGATTAATATTAAAGTACAATATTTTTTAAAAAATGTTCACTAAAGGAAATCGTTAGCAGAATCTAACTTACTCCAAAACTTAAAAGTTTGGGTGGTGTGTTGTCCTTCTCATCTTTTTTGTTGTCAATGAGTTTCAGCCTGATTGATGGAGTTTCATATTGCCAAAGTTTAGCTTTGAATAAAGTCATTCTTAATGTATAAACCCACAAGTCTACTTCCAAAGTAACTAGTGCATACAGTCGTAGTTTAAGTGGGGTAAGTCTCAAATACATGGTAAGACTGAAATGAAAGAAAATTCTCCTTGCTGAACACAGACGAAATATGTTGAATACTAGTCTGTGACACTGCCCATCCCACTTTTTACTTTCTATTACAGCATTCGCCAGATTATAACTTAAACTGTCCAAACGGGACAAAATACCCCCCGCTGGGTTTTTCAGAAGTAAGTTTTTCCACAATAAAGATATGTATCACACACGAATTATGAAATTTTTCTTCCAGTGACCTTGTAGTTCCCAAAATGACCTTGGGTCAAGGTCATGACACACCCTTAGGTCATGGGCAATCTTTGTGTGAAATGAGAACCTGCCAAGTTTATCCATAAGAAAGATATGGACCAGACAAGAATTATGAAATTTTTCTTCCAGTGACCTTGAACTTCCCCAAATAACCTTGGATCAAGGTCATGACACATTCTTAGGTCATGGGCAATCTTTGTGTGAAATGAGAACCTACCAAGTTTATCCATAAGAAAGATATGGACAGGACAAGAATTATGAAATTTTTCTTCCAGTGACCTTGAACTTCCCCAAATGACCTTGGGTCAAGATCATGACACACCCTCAGGTCATGGAAAATCTTTGTGTGAAATGAGAACTAACCAAGTTTATCCAAAAGAAAGATATCGACTGGACACGAATTATGAAATTTTTCTTCCAGTGACCTTGAACTTCCCCAAATGACCTTTGGTCAAGGTCATGACAGACCCTTAAGTCATGGGCAATCTTTGTGTGAAATGAGAACCTACCAAGTTTATCCATAAGAAAGATATGGGCCGGACACAAATTATGAAATTGTTCTTCCATTGACCTTGAAGTTCCCCAAATGACCTTGGGTCAAGGTCATGACACACCCTTAGGTCATGGGCAATCTTTGTGTGGAGTAGTAGATTCTAATGTCCTACTGTAAGAGAGATATAGACCAGACACGTTTGCACAGACAGACGGACAGACAGATGGAGAGATAGACAGACGGACAAGGTGATTCCTTCGTTTGCGGGGGGTATAAAAAAATGTTTTCATTCTCTTCCTTGGTATGCTGAATAAAAATGACATACCTTTTCATTTTCCAATACTGACAATTTTCATTATGTTAAAAGCAAACATTTCCTTTCAAATTCTTACAGCAAATATTTTTCTATGCTTATACTTTTCAATATTGATTATAAGCAAAAATATTATTTTTCTCCCTCTTCCTAATATAACAGACTGAAAACGATACCTTTTAAAACTTTGTATCCATAATACTAAATCATATGAAAATCTCGACGATTATAAATTACTTTTCCTAAAGTTTGTAACTATTTGTTAAGATGTTATGACTTACGTAACATCAATTGGAAATTTAAGGAAATCAACTTCTGCAATAATTGGAAATCCAGTGTCCATTATGTGACCTTCAAGCCGTAGTTTGGCATACAGTAAAAACCCAAACCCTAGTTCTCCCCAGACCATCAACCCCCCATAAGGCTCAGTCGTCACTGCTCCTTTCATTTCCAGGAGCTTTGCATCAACTGAAAACTTTACACCAAAATAGTAGTCCACTCCAAACCCTATAAAAAGAACAAAATCATTATTACTTCAAATATTTCATCTAGCATCATGCAAAATTGGCCATTAGTGTAAAATAAACAATAGATCACACAAAAATTCAAAAGTTATGAGAGAGATTAAAGTTTATGACAGATATACAGACTAAATGACAGGTGGTTTGACAGGAAACAAGAGGCCCATGGGCCACATCACTGACCTGGGCACTTTGGTGAGAGAAAAGCAAAAATCAGTTCACTATTGAAAAGTGGTCACACCTTGCCCAGGGATGTGCAGGGTAGATCATGATTCAAATAAACTCCAGTCTGCAAAAACTTTAGTTACTCCCATTTTATTTTACTGTAAGATATCTATATACATAAAATAATTAAGATTCATTGAAATTAAAATTTTTTACTTTATCTACTGTTTAAAATGTTACTTCTGAATAAAAGAAATCATTATAATGCCCTCACCAAAATTTACGGTAATAAATCCTCCAACAAGAAATGTCTTTGAAAAAGAGAAAAAAGATCCATGTTGTCTAGGGAAGCTGAAATCTTCCTTTAGATACACTTCAAAATTTTTAAATATTCTGGCTCCATCAGTGAACAACTTGCTGATAAACTCAGAGTACTGCAATATATAAAATAAGTATAAACTTCACTATTATTATTACCCACAATTCAGAACAAGAGGTCCAATGGCTAAAACAAACACCTTGATATCATATATAAAATTACTTAACATTGTTCATAAATCTATTCAAATCATATTTATAGATATGAATATATATAACTTACTATAATTTTTATGATCCCAAGAAAAATTTACATTTTCAATTTCAATGACCTTTCCATGCCCAAATATTTAAGGCTTCTTATTAAAACAAAACATTTTTCATAGAAAACTTTACATAATCTTACCAAAGCTTTTGACAAATCCTGCATGTCTTTTAGAAGCAATGCAACCTTTACAGGATCTATGTTTTTCAGACTTAATAGAGACTCCAAGTCTCCTATAGTCATGCAAGCCAGTTTGTTCCCGAGTAATTTAGCTCCATACTGTGTTACTCCACTGCCAACAATATATGACTGGTGACTTCTACCAGGTATTGAGTTGAGAGTCACCAAAACATCAGCAATGGCAGCACCTTTTAAAGCAAAAATTGAAGAACTTTTAAAATTTCTTCTCTAACTGTTTTTTTCTTAAGTTCAATCTTAAACAGTTTTAAAAAAGTGACCTCTTTTTTAATCACTTTTTTTTTTTTTTTTTTTTTTTTTTTTTTTTTTACACATGTATGAAAAGTAAAATATATGCTAAAATTTGTACAAAATATAAATAATTATTTCTATGTCTATACTTGATGTTACAAGGAAAATATTTATGTTAAACAAAACCATAAAACCAGACGCTAAAAACTTCAAACGAGGCCGTTTTATATATAATTCTGTACAGTACTCTAATTTTCATGTTTATAATTACCTCCCTGCACAGTAACAGATGGAGCATTGTCTTCTGTTGTTTTGATGGTGAATGGGTTACCAGACCCTAGAGCCTGAATCTGAGACTTTATACCTGTTGTTACGTCATCACTGGAAAGAAGTGTAGCAGCCAAATTCTGTGCCTTTTCAAGTTTCTATAAAAAGAATTGTGATTTACTTTCATTTGCTCTCCAATGACCCAAAAAAGAAATAAGACTTATTCATGCCATATTGATATAAAATTCCATTGCAAAATCACAAAGGCTTTTTGAGATATCATCTAAATAAAGTGTTCTTTTCAAATAAAAAAAAAATCCACCCCCCCAAAAAAATTATACGTGTTAAAGTACATGTGTAGTTATTTTAGTAAAGGGGAAGCTGTTATCTACTTTCATCACCATAATAAATATAAAGTATCCAATATGAACAAATTTTTTTTTATCTCTTAAGCTTCTAAACTTGTAATATTTTGAAAATGTTAAATTAGCTGACTTTTTCCTGAAAACTTCTTATATTTAAGTGATGCTATACCAAAAATACTCACATTTTTCTCAATTATTCTTTGCCAAAATTCCTCAAACTTGTTGTTAGGTGCATCACTTTCAAGGAGAGCCCTAATTCCATCTGTTAATTTTTCTGTGTCTAATCTATCAGAAAAAATATTGAAGAATTTTTAAAACAGTAACTTAATTAAGTAGTACTATGGATGAATGATCCATCTACTTAAGTCATAACTTATCAATCTTAAAGATGTTTCACATTAATATCAAAATTATTGATATTTTTTAAAATCTTCTTTCTTTGCATAGATCGATGTACTTCTAATTCATTTTATTTTTAATGTAATATGTGATTTTGAATTTTACAATGTCTGTAGATGCAAACATTGGATAAAAAATTTGTTGATTGTGAGCAGCCTCACTTACTGTGAAATATCAACAGATCGCCTCTTCCTTCTTCTTCTGCTAGTACCACATCCCTGTGGCATTACTCGGGTAGTGTTTGAAAGCATGACATTATAAATGATAATTCCTGCAGATGTTGGTTTGGATTCTCTTACTAATAAAACAACTCCAACACCATACCGGTAATTTGTACTATGATTTAGTACCGTGTAGTTAAATTGAAATGCAGTTGGATTTCCAATAGGTTCTCTGTATTCCACATCTGAAATTCATGAATTTTACGAATTTGTTAGTCTCTTCTTGTTTGCATTTTGATTCAATCATAAGAAAAAATGCACCACTCTCTTTATCATATCTTACCATTAGAAAGGGCTTTCAATGATTTCTGCACTTTTTTGTTCTCTATTTGGAATACCAAGTGGTCACAGTCCAGCCTTACCATAAAATAGAGACTTCTGTTACCAAGACTAAATTCATTCTCAAAGCAGCATTCTAATCCACTGCAGTCAGATAGATATTTGCAGTATTTCTGCATCGCTAACGGAATACCCTCTATCTGTGTTTCATTACATGCTGCAAATAAAAGGGTTGTAGATGATTGCACATTAATTCTTCATAAATTGGCTACACTTAATTCAGTCACATTATGGGAATCAAGCTAAATCTGTGTGCCAATATTAATATTTTTTGCCCATAGGCATACACAAATAATACCTGCTGGATCAAAGAGATTAGCTTCACATTCTGTTTGTCTCCAAAAGTCAAAGCTGATACCTAAAATGAGACATCATTTGATTAACTTGTATCCAATATTTCCTCTAAAAGAGATAGAGATCATGTTCTAATAATTTTGGTATTGTATTGTAAATGCTGCACCATTACTAATACAGTTTTATATACCAACCTTCAATTGCTGTCTCACCACTGCTAACATTACAGACACTATGACTGATGGGCAGGTCATGGAAGATCAGTACTTCAGTACAGTTGTTTTGTTCAAAACACAATTTGATATTCCCATCAATTCTCATTTTTCTCTCACTCACCACATTTGTAACATGAAACCTGTGAAAAAACCAGATTCATATATGGTATAAAAACTATAAACATGTTGTGCAGTACAGTTGGAAGGTCATGGTGGAAGCTGAGAAATATTGAGAGTTGATGTCCAATTGACTTACTCAAAACTTACAACCCCATGAATTCCAATCTTTTCCATGGTATCTGCAAATTAAAAAATAATAAACATTTAAACATAATGCAAATTAAAAAATACTAGTGATTTAGGTGTAAATAAAAATACTTACCCCAAGTGTATTTGAACATATTACGAGTGATTTTGACATTATCAAGCATTGCCTCCAGTTGATAGCTGCATGTGTTCAGTATCAACTTCATCTCCACGTGTCTTTGAACAGGGGCTATGTAGACGCAGCAAGACACTCTATCACATGTTGAAAGGATATGACATAGGACTTCATTTTTATTTGGGATAGTTGGTAATGTGTAGTTTGGAAACTTTTCACATTCTGTTTTATTAAAAATTAAACAAAAATGTTAAAGAAAATACATGCAACTTACACTTCTATAAAAAAAATATCCCCATATGCACAAAACACATTTTTAAAAGGAAGGCATTATATATTTAAGAAACAAAGTAAAATCTCTTTATATTCAACTATTTAATATATAAATTAAAATTTCTATTATGATTGTTATTATCTTCATGTACTGTGTGGAAATAGTAGCAAGGTTTGACACAACGTGCATATACCCCTCTGGCTTGTGCACCACATGTAAATGCTAGACTACTAACGTTCACCACAACTATTTCAGCATAGTACATCCAAATATTACAGAGTACTGTAGATTCCTTATTTTTTGCAAGTACTTATCATTGCGAAATGGCTCTTAAATGTCAAATTGCGAGAACATTAATTTGAGAGTAGACTGTTGATTTTGCATGGAATTTAGCACCATAAAAATAAAGGCGAGTAATTTTATTTTGCGAGTGGTCTAGCTTCCTTGCGAAATTACGCAAATATTAATTCTTCAGTATATATAGGAATTAACAGTAATACAAACAGAAATATTGAATGTATTAGAAAGTTTCTACCATTATTCCATCCATTTTCTGCTGCTGCTCCATACACTGTGTCAGATAGAGAGCACCTGTCTGTAGAATCCAGGAAGTGGTCCAGTCCTAGTTCTGTCAGGAGATCACTGGCCTGGGGTACAGTCATGTCCTCTACATGGGGTATAGCACGAGAGGCCAGCCAAGCACTGAGGGAAAAGCCTGTAAACAACAACATGATTGACTTATTTATTGTAACTGAAGATTTAGACCCTGTTATGCATAACATATTGTGTATGGGTTAATTATTATAAACAGTCACATACATGTATTTTCTACTTGGCATTTATATAAGACATCTATTTTGCATATCTTATATATATTTATTGCATATGATATTGCATCATTTGATTAAAAATATTTTATCTAACAACTAAATATTTCTCTTTTTACCAAAAAAAGATAATTTTCTCTTTCCATATTATTCAAATAAAAACCTCTATTATAATTTTAAAATTGCTTCTATAGACATACTGGAATTCAGAAATCCCTCCTGATACGTGCAATTTTTCATGTCAAATGATGTCTGGTTAAGAATGGTTATGACTTGGTCACAATATAATGGTTCATAGCATGCAAATATGTCAACCATAAACTCATACTTCTGGAATAACACATTCTGTGTTATTGTGTATCTAAACAAAAATTAATGTCACGGTGGTAATAAATATTTAAGAAAGCAACAACAACAATTTTAAAAAACAAGATGTGTTTGTGAAACACTACGCGCCCGGCGGCAACAAAGTTCAAAAAATCTATTTTTAGCATATTGATCACAGTCAAGGTCACAAGGTCATTGATCATAGTGTCATTCGAAAGAACTTAATCAGTGGAGTATGCATACTAAATATGAAGTCCCTATCTCCTATGGTTCAAAAGTTAAAGCAAAAAGTGTAAAGAGCTATTTTTAGCATATAGGTCACAGTCAAGGTCACAAGATCATTGACCTTGCCGTCGTTTGAAAGGACTTTATCGGTGGAGTATGCATACCAAATATGAAGTCCCTATCTCCTATGGTTCAAAAGTTATGGCAAAAAGTGTAAAAAGCTATTTTTAGCATATAGGTCACAGTCAAGGTCACAAGATCATTGACCTTGCCGTCGTTTGAAAGGACTTTATCGGTGGAGTATGCATACCAAATATGAAGTCCCTATCTACTATGGTTCAAAAGTTATGGCAAAAAGTGTAAAAAGCTATTTTTAGCATATAGGTCACAGTCAAGGTCACAAGATCATTGACCTTGATGTCATTTGAAAGGACTCTATTAGTGGAGTATGCATACCAAATATGAAGTCTCTATCTTTTATTGTTCAAAAGTTATGGCCAAGGTTAAAGTTGACAACAGACAAACAGACAGGACAAAAACAATATACGCCCGGGATCTATCGATCCGGGCGCATAAAAAGCTATTAATTCACATTATGTAGATAAGGTACATTTCAATATCTCCCTTTTCATGTACAATATAACATTTATGCTTGCTTAGTACTTCTTGCAGTACATATTCTCAATTATTTTCATATTTGTCAAAATATAATAAAACTTTGCTCACTTGAGTTCAAAGATGCCTTTTAATGTCATTTTCTGTTCTGTGCCTAAAAAAGTTAGATGCTAAGATTTTTATACTCCAGTAATAATAATATACATGAGGTGTCAAAAAGCCAAACTTTATTACCTAACACACACTTGGACCAGAGAAAAACTTAAAATTCCATGGGTTCCTTATACTTAGGGTAAAAAAAGGAGAAAAAAAGAAGTGGTTGGTATGATGGCAGATATCAGGCTGTCTTAAATAAAATCACACAACCTTTAATTTTGTCTTTTGTACATGTACATTACTTCAGTTCTTCAGTGCAAAAACAAAATGTACATGTACAATTCTTAAAAAGTTGACATAAAAATCTATTGCGGTATGTATAAAAGATTTTTTCACTACAATTAAAATAACGATTCTGTTATTTAAAATTATAATTAGCTTTCATTTGATTATTGCACTTCTGATACACCTCAAAAAATAAATCATGTAATAAACAACGTGGACCGGAAGACGTGGACATTTAAACAGCGATTGAGAGATGAAGACGAAGAATGTGTTTTGATACAAGCAAGTGGAGATGGACTGTACGCACATATATCCCAGAAAGTAATAAATCTGAATTCCATGCAAATATTACAAACAAATAATTGATTATGCGATGGGTTCTAAGTCAATGACCCAATTCTGTCTGCGATATTCGCTAGCATAAAATTACTAATGAAACTGGGGTGAACAAATTTATTAAAATACCGTCATATTCTAAGAAATAAAAGAATCGCAATACAATCCTCAGAATAAAGTATTGTGTTATTAAAAACAATATATAAAAGTTTAGAAACATACTCTAATTGATATTTCCCACGTGTCCTTTACGAAGGAACCGTTATCATTTATTTATTGCATTCAGGTTATCAAACGTCAAGTCAAGGTACACTGTATGCTAATTAAAATTTCAAATAAAAAGAATTGTAAATGCAATTGTAGTGACAAAATCTTATTTATGTACCGCTAATCACTATAGATGTTTTGGTCGACGTTTAAGAATTGTACATTTTGTCTTTTCGCGAAAGAACTTTTTATATTTTGTACCTGTACAAATTTCAAGAAATGTACATGTACAAAAGACAAAATTATAGGCATGATAACTTTTTTGTCTTGTACAAATTTCAAGAAATCTACATGTACAAAAGACAAAATTAAAGGTTGTGTTATTTTATTTTAGACAGGCTGATATCGGCCATCGTATGTAAACTTTCAAAAATCATGTATCCATTAAGGCATACAAGGACTCAATGTTCGATTTGGGGTGCGAGGATGATATTTAAGCATTTTAAAATCTTACTACCTCAAAAAGCTTTTATTTCTTTCATTTTTTGTTATGACAATTCATACCATAGGAAAACTCATGCAAATAAACTGTCTGAGATATCCTTTCTATAGTCAGGGTCAGGAAGTTGGCACATTCATCAAAGATGATGGACACTTCTATAGATCTGTTGTCAAACTTCACTATGTCCATACAACAGCTGACTGCAGTACAGGAACCATGATAATAACAAGTGATTTCTGAAGGTAACTCTGTGAGGTTTGATGTTGATGAAGTACAGTCTGAAAAATATTAAATTTAGATGCAAAAATGAAAAAAGAATTTTTTTGACAAGTCATAACATATGCAGCTTGCTTTCTTATTTTACCTGTGCGCCATCCATTGACTGGAGTGGATGAGTTATACATGGTGTCACCTGTTCTACTACAGGGTGTATCCTTCATCATGTTAGCTATACCTCTCTCCTCCAGCAGCATGTACTGTACATGTTCAGGTAATGAGACACTTCCAATGCTTTCACCCTTTGTAAGAAGCCAGCTTTCCAGTGAAAATCCTGTATGAATAATATATTTCAGAATTAAATCTACGAAAGACAGGAATATAAGTTCATGTCATTTATATTGTTTATACGATCAGATAGATATTACTGTAACATCAGATATCACCTTCAAGTCCAGATGACCAGTCACATTTAGTTTTTGGCAGTAGGGTATTGTTCAGTGCAGTTGAAATGAAATCACAGGTTCCATTACTTTCAAAACACACTCTTATTTCAAGATCTATCATATACTTCCTCTGGTATTGCAAATCATACAGTTTCAAACTAAAATGAAATAAAATTCAAATGCAACTCTTTTCATTACTTACAATTCACTTGATATGAAATATATAATACACTGTAAATTGCCTGTATCATACACTTACTCGGCTCTGAGCAGGCCAACTAAATTGTAGTGATGTTTTGTCCCTGGAAAAAAAAATTGGCATGGTATCTTAGAAACATTCTCATTTGTAATGTCTGTTACACAGTAGAATATAGTTTGAGAATAGCCAGGTACATGTATGTCTAGTTTCTTTGTTATATCAAACTTATGTTTCCCCTTCTTCAACAATGAAGATAATCATCAAAATACAAACCAAACTTGAATTCCAATAGGTCAACTTTGATGGTCAGCCTCTCTAGTTTGATGAGCATGATCTGGGAGCAGGGATCAAGACTGACTACAACCTGGAAACTCCTTCTGATGTTCTCAGCCCTCACACAACACTGTATCTCATTACAGAGGTAGGGAATGTGACAACTTATTGAACTCCCAGTCAAATTGGTTAACGACATTTCTTTAGGACAGTCTATAAAAATTACAAAATAACCAAAAAAAAGAGACCAAAGGGTCATAATGGTCACCTGATTATAATACAACACTGTAAAGAATCCAAAGAAGAAAACACCATAATTTGTTTCCTGATGTGCCACTTTCAACATCATTGCAAATCACATATTTAAACAGTTTGAAAAGGTCTTATCTTAAAACATCACTTGCATAATGCACTTACAGTTATTCCATCCATTAACTGATGATTCCAGGTTACACGAGTCAGGTAGTAAATACCTAGCAGCCCTCACCTCCTTCATAAGTTCAGCAGACTGGGACTCAGAGAGGGGAGTGGTGTAGCCATTGTTAGTCATCCAGGCAGAGCCAGAGAAATCTGTAATAAGAAGAATATAAACACACATGTAAATGCTTACACAAAACATTCCTTTTTAATCCATGGTAAGAAATCTGACTAGGGCTGTCACGGTTAACCGAAAACTCGGTTAACCGCTCCGAAATGGCAATCGGTTCGGTTCGAGTCAGGTTTTCCGGAATTCGGTTCGGTTTTTTTTATCTTTTAATACTAATTTGCTTGCAACATGCGTTGTGATTGGTTGTTTATTTCAATGAAGGGTTCTTTAACCAATGAAAATACAGGTAACATCGAAGACATTTAAACATGGCATACACATGTGGAAGGAAAACCAAATCACAAGTGTGGGAATACTTCAGTATTTCTTTTAAGTAAATTATTGACATGACCAATGATTAATGTTTCAATTGTTTGAAACAAGATAACTCTAGTCAATAACTATATTTATTACTTTGTTATTTTTTGTTACATTTAACAACTTGTTCTGTTGAATAAAATGGATAGAAATTTGTGTCAGCAAAATATTACTTTCTACAATGTCCTTAATCCTTATTACCCTTTGATATATATTAAGATGTTTTATTTAAATTCTCAAAATGAAAACCGAACCGAAAAAACCGAAAACCGAGAATTTATTTTCTGAACCGAACCGAACCGAAAAATGTCTGAACCGTGGCAGCCCTAAATCTGACAAAACAATTTCTTGTTACATTGTAGATTTATATGGCATAGTTCTCAAAGAATCATACAGTAATGAAATAACAGACATTATCATGATGTTGCAGTGTATATTTTCATGGATATTGTGATATTCATAAAACCAAGTACTTTTCATAACTGATTAGTACTAAGCAAGATTACTCAAGTTGATAAATCCTTCATTCCATTGACATGGTTGTTTAGGGAGCAGCATGTTGTTAAATATTGTATGATTGGCTTCACATCCTGAGGTCTCTGTACAAACACTCAGCTTCACTGACATCACATACAACTTCTCTGCTGGCAAGTCCTCTATTTTGTAGCTGTTTGGAACAATGAATTCAAATGTAATTTCAGTAACAATGACAAACACTCATAATGCAGGAATGAATTGGAATGAAACCCATACAATTCACTAAAATTAGTGTTCAAGTAGTTCAGCACAATTATCATTCTACACACTTGTCACTGTGTAACGATAAAATGAGGGTTAAGATTGAATTTCAATAAAATTGAATGACTTACACCATCTTTACAATTCCACTCAAAGTAAATACTTCCTCTTGACCTACAATGATCACATGATATTCTATGTTAAAGAAAATATCCTTAAATACAGAAAGGAATATCAATTATTATAAAAGAAACTTGTAATTAAAACCTGCATCATGCAGTTCTGCAATTTGTTTCCAACGTACCAAATCTCAGCTGATCAAGTGACCTTTGAAAGCTGTACTTTTCTATTCCAATCTTGAGCATGTACTGACAAGGATCAATGGAGATGTAGGTATGGAATGACATGTCCAGTGAAGGGACATCTACACAACAGTCTACAGCAGTACACAGGCTGGGTACATAACAGGTGACTCGTCTGGCTGAATCTATTGTCATTGGATTGTTTTCTAGATCTACAGCCAACTGACACACTAGAAAAGTCAAAAATACACCAGAATTATTTATGATAAATAAAAGATTTCCATTAAATGAATACATAGTATATAATCTACATAACAAAATTTGTTTTAATTTTTGTCTTCACATACAGAAATTGCAATTTGCAACAGGAATTTTAAATATAAAACTCTGTTTTCTGCATGAACTTACATTGAGGAATTCTTGAAGCATTTAGATTAAATCCTGTGCCTACACCGCCATAGTTTGTGCAAGTATAATATCCTTTTCCCCTTATGCATTCATTGGACTCTCTGTATTGTGCAATGTCTAAATGCTCAAGCAGTAGAGCTTTTGTCCAGGTATTCAGAGGAATTCCAAATGGCACACTGTGCTGTCTCCTCCATGCACTCAGTGAGAAACCTTGAGAAAATATAAATGTTCTTAGAATTTATCTTTAGAGTGTTGCAATTTTTGTTATGCCAAATACTCATCCAAGCAGAATCTTGTCTAGGTTTGTTCTATATTCAAAAAGGTCTACCGAGGCCCCATACTTACTCCTGCAAAAAGGATCGACATGATATTTATAAACATAATTGAACCTACATTCATGTGAAAATTTATAAAACATATTTTTTCATTTCAGGCCTACTGAAATAATGAAATCACCATAATTTCATTTGAAATAATGAAATCACCATAATTTTGTTTGAAATAATGAAATCACCGTAATTTCATACATTTTGTAATAATGTTTCTGTGTAAGAGGCATGGTCCTTCACTGGAACATTTTCAATTGACACTCTACCCAAAATATTTCATGCCACACTTAGATTAAAATTGGGCCTGTGCTAAGTCAAATATTGTTATACATAACATAGACAGAATAGACACTAAACTGGGCAGGATGTATTACAGTGAAACCTGTCTAATCCGACATGCTCAGGGAGACAAATTTTGTGTTGGAATAGACAGAGTGTCGGATAGCACAGTGTTAAAAACAAGGAAAATACTAAATTGGTAAAGAAAATTAACGTCAGAATTCACAGTGTGTCGGATTATTCAGGTGTCGGATTAGACAGTTTTCACTGTAGTACTTTGTCTAAAACAAAAGAAAGAAAATTAAAATTTAGGCATTGGTAAATTAAACTCCCTATTGTAGTTAAAAAAAGGTTTGTTCTAGTACGTGTACCTGAAGTCTGATTCCATGGACAGATCTGTTTGGGTAGAAGGGTTTCTTTAAACACTGCAATGCTTTTGTAGCATTCCCCAGCTGATTCAAAGCAGAAGCTAACATTCATGTTCACAAGGTATAGACGCTCTCCATATAGGTCCTCCAACATAAAACTGAAAAGAGTAAAGTTTTACTCAAAATACTTAATACTCAGCATCATCATTAAACAAATACATGCAACTTTCCTTTCATTATCTTTTCTTTCATTCACTAACACCTATAAACAGGTACATGTACCACTCAAGATCACAAACAATTTACATAAAATCAACAACTGTCACTTACAATTCAACTTTGTTATCTTGAACTCCAATATCTTTTTATACAGAAAAAATATTTATAATGAAAATTTAATTGGATAAGAATAGGTCAAACTTAAAGTGTTTATAGTATTTCATGGCATGCTCAAATCACAACATCCAGTCAAATACAAACATATAGTGCATTTGAATTGTTGTTATACCCGCACTTTCTAAAGAAAGTTCGGGTATATTGTTGTTACTCATGTCCGTCCGTTCGTCCGTCTGTCACACTTTTCTTCCCTGAACTCCTCTTACATTTTACACAGTAGCCTAATCATCTTTTGGGAGATGGTTGGTGGTGTCATGTAGATGTGCAGTAAGGTTTCGGAATTTTGATTTTGCCCCGGGGGGTCAAATGGGGGTCGAAAAATGACGTTTTTTATGCAAAAAGCCCCGTCTTCCCTGAACTCTTCTTACACTTTACACAGTAGCCTAATCATCTTTTGGGAAATGGTTGGGGGTGTCATGTAGATGTGCAGTAAGGTTTCGGAATTTTGATTTTGCCCCGGGGGGTCAAATGGGGGTCGAAAAATGACGTTTTTTATGCAAAAAGCCCCGTCTTCCCTGAACTCCTCTTACAATTTACACAGTAGCCTAATCATCTTTTGGGAGATGGTTGGGGGTGTCATGTAGATGTGCAGTAAGGTTTAGGAATTTTGATTTTGCCCCGAGGGGTCAAATGGGGGTCGAAAAAGAACGTTTTTTATGCAAAAAGCCCCGTCTTCCCTGAACTCCTCTTACATTTTACACAGTAGCCTAATCATCTTTTGGGAGATGGTTGGTGGTGTCATGTAGATGTGCAGTAAAGTTTCGGAAATTTGATTTTTCCCCGGGGGGGTCAAATGGGGGTCGAAAAATGACGTTTTTTATGCAAAAAGCCCCGTCTTCCCTGAACTCCTCTTACATTTTACACAGTAGCCTAATCATCTTTTGGGAGATGGTTGGTAGTGTCATGTAGATGTGCAGTAAGGTTTTGGAATGTTGATTTTGCCCCAAGGGGACTAATGGGGGTCGAAAAATGATGTTTTAAAAATGTCTTAAATGATTTCTTTAAAACTAAGCAAAATACATATAAAAAAGGATAGAGGTCAAGGTCACAGGAATGTGCAAGGTGAAGTTTTTGATGCAGTTTAGTAGCTTCACTGATACATATCAGCATATTATGTTTGATAAAAATATCTTGAATTATTTAATGAAACTGAGCTTAACAGTTTTTCTAAAAAAAGAGAGGTCAAAGGAAAGGTTGGGGCCAAAATGTTGTTGCAGTTGACAAGCTTACATCAGTATGAATTTACTATTAGCATATGAAGTTTGATAAAACTATATAATTAATGGTTTATTTAAAACTTAGATAAACACATATTTTAAAAAGTGAGGTCAAGGTCAAAGGAAAATTCAAGGTCAAAATAAGTTGATGTATTAATACCTCTCAGCAGTATGTATCAGCATATGGAGTTTGATAAATATATCTTGAATTGTTTATTCAAAACTGATCTAGACATTAATTTTAGAAAAGTGAGGTCAAGGTCACAGGAAAGGTCAAGGTAAAAAAGAGTGAAGCATTGTAAAGCTTACATCAGTATGTATCATCATGTGAAGACAGATGGAAGGGTGGAGGACGGACATGACAAAACTATACATGTATTCCTAATCATGGTGTGGCATAAAAAACTTGAATCTACATTATATGAGGATGTTTCCATCTATCAAGATTATACAAGCAAATTCAAAGAATTGTGGTCCTCTGCTTTCTGTGTTTTAGTGAATGGGATGCCATAATTTATGGCAGATTGTGTGTCAAATGTGCACCCCTATCATATATCAATTTTTGAAAATTGGGTCAAAGGGGAAAAATCATAGCATGCTCTCAAACATTTTGTTGCAGGTAATGTACATGTCAAATATGAAAGTCCTATCTCTTTTGATTCAAAAGTTATATATACAATATAATATTTTTGAAAAGTAGGTTAAACTTCTAGGTCAAGGTCACAGAGTCAAAAGTCATGATATATTTAGAAAAGTCTTTTCACATGTGTAATAAACATGTATAATTTGAATGCTCTTTCTTTTCTCTTTCAAAATGATCAATTTAAAATGTTATGTTTTGGAAAGTAGGTAAAACTTAAAGGTCAAGGTCTTACTTGGGTTAAAAAATCATAGTATATTTAGAAAGTTTTGTGGTAATGTACATGTGAAATATGAAAGCACTACCTCTTATTATTCAAAAGTTATGACCAAGGTTAAATTTATTGTGACAGATGCACATACTAGCTGTCAATAAGATGGACAGACTGACAGACAAATGAGATTTAATGTCCCCTCCCTTTCCCCAAAATGGGGGACAATAATGCCCTTGCTGTTCTTGAGAAGAAGATTTATGATGGAAAAAATCCCCTGCATATTTCTTAACGCAAATCAATATTGTGTTTTCATGTCATTTTGTTTGTTGTTAAACATCTCTCTCAGGAATTTTTCACTCATATGGAGACACCACCACTTGAAAAATAATGAGAACAAATTAGATTTGAGGTCAATATTCATTTTTGGAGTTTTCAACCATTAAGACGTAAAGAAATATTAACTCGATCCTTCCCCTCACCCCTTCCCAGACTCCTGTTTGTTCATGTATGCAAACTACTACTTGTTTTTACATTTTAAAAAAATGTTTCTACAAATAGTTTAATGTGGTCCATCTCTGAATGATTTTCATTCCTAATTTTAGGAACATAGGTTGACACAAATTCATGAATAAAATGTCAAGTAATCTTATCATTGATGCACTTTTATTTAATCTAATGCAGTCATATTCAAATTGTGAACATTTCCAGCTCATTAGGAGAGTGGGGATGACCTCTAGGGGTTCATAACCTTTATACCATTAAATTTACATAACATAATAACACAAGTAACAAAATTATGTATAGTCAAATGAAAAAAGTTTCCTACTATTTAGGAGTCACATGATCATTTGTCAATAAAAATGACTTTGGATGCCAGTGTCCCTCCACCCTAGAAAACAGACCCAACCATAACTTCTTTTTTTTTTTTTTTGCTTCTCAGGAAATTCTGGTCTGGAACCAACCCTCCCCCCACCTCCCTCCCAGAAAAAAAAATTCCGGATCTTGTAACTGAATGTAACGTTGATAACGGGGGATAACTCTTCAGAATGTGAAATTTGTCTATTGTAGCATCGGATGACTTTTGATCCTTTAAACTTGAACCTAACCGTTTGCATTTCAGACTATTTTACCCAAATCTATACCAAAGCTTGTACTTACCGATTGTCATTATTTAGGCCTTGTCATCTTCATGAAATATAATCCAGTTAAAACACAAAATGAAATAATTCCTACTGACATATATGCAATGATGCACATTAGTAGCCTACTGCACGTGCAGTGAAATCTAAAATGATAATGCCAATGGTAAAACTAGTACTTAAGTTGGGTACGTGACGCAAGCCCAATGTGATGCAGGTGTTCAGATACATGTATAGTGCAAGAACAAATTGAAAATTATCATTTACAAAAGATGTTTTATTTTAACTTTGCCATCTAGGCCTATTTCCAAAAACAGGCAAATAAGGTGTGTTTGTGTGTGTGTGTGTTGATGGGAGAGGGGTGCGGGTTGACTAAATTGATTGTGTATATGGCAGCTTTCAAGAAGTTTCTGCCTAATCAAATATAAATAAACTTTGCACATTTTGAAAAAATTCATCAAAAATGCTTTACACTAATTTGAATAATATTATTTTTTGTTAATCTATATTAGAAAATAGATTTAAAAAGTTCCAATTACGTACAAGTAGAATTTTTAGCGAGGATTTAATTTTGGCATTATTAGCGAGGGTGCTGACATCGCTAAAATTGAATACCGCTGAAAATTAATTGCTTATTATTTGTAAAAGCTTCTTGAATTAGCATTTTAAAATCGCTAAAATTACTTCTCGCTAAAAATAAAATACCAGATTTTAGGTAGAAATCGCTAAATTTGCGTTTCGCTAAAATTTCCACTTATACAGTATGTGCCAAAAATTTATACACCCCCCCCCTTTATCAAACCTAATTTACATTATTAATTTAATTCTGTTGTTTTATTTCCGACTGGTAATCAATTATGAATATGAAATACCAATAAGATGGAGTCCCATGGGTCACATGGTCACTAGCTGCAAATCTGTAGCGTTATGGTTTTATATATTAGTCTTTGACCATAAAGCTACAGATCCTGTAATGCAAAAAAGGTGCAATTTACGGCGCAATATTTTTGCGCACTTCTGGGGAGAATTTCTCCACTTTCCAGCATCGGTTAATTTACTGCCTTTCACTCCCTAATTCTAGGCACATTGTTTAACTAATCTGTATATTTTATCCATCTCCAATCCTTTTATAGTCGTCTCTACACGTGATAAACTCGCTTGATTAAAATTATTTGTTAGATTGCTGAAAATTCACATCAAGCGAGTTTATTGCCTGTAGAGATGACTATAAATGGCTGGGGGTGGACAAAATATATATATTGGCTACAGAATGTGTCTAGAATTAGGGAGTAAAAGGTAGTTGATTGACCAATGCTAGAAAGTGGAGAAAAACTGCCCAAAAGTGCGCAAAAAATATTGCGCCATAAATTGCACCTTTTTTGCATATGGGGATCTGTAGCGTTATGGTCAAAGACAAATATATAAAACCATAACGCTGCAGATCTGCCGCTACATGGTCACCTGAGCATATTATGCTCAATTTGATGAATACATGTATTATGTAAATTATTGAATTATATTGACTTTTTCCTTGGTAAAGCCCAATATGAAGAAGTGTGCATTTAGAGGCAAACACCTTAGTGCGGGTATTACTGTCTCATGACAGCATCTAGTTATGGAATGCATCCTATGGCTGAAATGTACTCACTCTAATCTGACAACCCCTCCTAGCCAAAGATGCTCAAGTTTCCCTGAAAAAAAGAAGATACACCTTAGTTTTTATTGTTAGAAATTATCATTAAAAACTCATTAATACTAATAATTTCTTTATTTTTTGTCATTTAACACTGCCACAAATCAAACTCAGTGTGATCAATACCTATAGAATGTCCTGGATGCCTCAGGATATGATATACCTATACTCATCCAATTATATTTTCAATGTAAATATTTTTTTCTTCATAAAAAGTAAGAGAGTTATTATTATGAAAATATATCAAAACTCTCATATATTTCTATAACTCGTCATAATAGTCTTTAGCTTCTTTGATTCAAAAATATTATGTTCAAGTTTGTGAAAGATGTAGGATGACATTTTTACACATATTAATAGAATCATGCATTCATTACTACCAGTGTGGGATAGTGAAATTCCAGTGAGCTAGGGGACAAGATTCACAGTGTAGGAGGAGGTTTTGCCAAGCCGTAAACTGTGAATCTGGGCCACGAGGTTAAATTTCACTATCCCACACCAGTATGTAATGAGTGATTATTTTTCTCGCATTATTTTATCCAAAATAACCGCCTGTCAATGACGTTGCTATTAGGCTAAAAATATATCTTTTTAACTTTCCAGTTTCCATCTAATTAAATTTCTGAATACACCATCAGAAAAAGCGTACCTGAAAATGGTTTACACATAGTGTAAACTAAGAAAATAAATTTCAGTCCATATAAATTTATATGATTAAAAATGGAAATAAAAACATATCTAACCGATAACGTACAAATTCATTTTAGAAGACTCCTTCCGCGATCTAAACATAATCCCACTTAAAAAGTGAAAATACGACAATATTCTGAATGAAAATAAGTGAATTTTATTAAGTTAAATAACAAAATTTTAAGTTTATGTGATATTTTTAAACACTGTTCCAAAGAAGAAATGTTTACATTATCGTTTGTGGCATAGTAATACACAGTGTAAGACAGAAAAATCTCACACTGCTGTCTCACACATGACAGGTCAATCTAACATTGGTGATTATGCGAGAAATATCCCTCTCAATCTTCCATCTCATTGCATAATAATGAAATACATGTAAATGAAAACTTTGAAACTTAAGATAATTATTTACCAAATGGATAATCAACAAGTGAAATTTCCCTCTTCAGTTTCTCTACTCCAATATGCAGGTTTGCATTACATGGATCAATGGTTAGGAAAACTCTGAAGTTGTGACGTAAAAAGTCCACATTAAAACAGCACTCTACAGAAGTACAATCCTCCAACAAATGACAAAGACCTTCAGGAATGCTGGGTCTGGATACAGATTTGGTACATGCTAAAAATAAAGTCAACAATCACTCACTTTATTTTGAAATTCAAGTACTGCATAAGTACTTTAAAAAGTGGGCTTCATATTTTATCGGCTTGGCATGGACATTGATGAATTCATGAATAAAAAATACACTAATTCATGATTATGTAATTAACTCCATACCCAATAATGGTGCTTAATTTTGAATGTGCCAAATTACGTACACATGCAATATACTCAGTATATTACAGAAATGACAGGTAACGTGGCACAGGTTACAAAAGAGACAATGCTTTAAACTGTTATGCTATTTCTGTCCAAACAAAAAAAAAAAAATTTTCTCTTTACTGGCATAAATTGGTAACCAGAAGTCTCTGTCGAGACTGAAGCTCTACTGGTTTGAACTTATAGCAAAGGAAGAGAAAGAACTTAAGCAGCTGGGATTTGAAACTTTATAAACAGCATTAAATAGAATAATGATCGTTGATAAAGTCTCTTTATGTTCTTAGTGTAGTCTACTTGTGTGCCAAGTTATACTGAAATCAGACCAAAACTGTAGGAGGAGTAGCATTTTGAAACAATTTTACAGACATTTCTATTTTTAGTAACCACGGCAACACCGTTCATCAAAATTACAATTCGATACACAGAATTATGTATCTTAGTGTAGTCTACTTGTGTGCCAAGTTATATTGAAATCAGACCAAAACTATAGGAGGAGTAGCATTTTGAAACAATTTTACAGATATTTCTATTTTTAGTAACCACGACAACATCATTCATCATATAAAAAACCGATATACAGAATTATGTATCTTAGTGTATTCTACTTATGTGCCAAGTTATGCTGAAATCAGACCAAAACTGTAGGAGGAGTAGCATTTTGAAACAATTTTACAGAAATTTCTATTTTTAGTAACCACGGCAACATCGTTCATCGAAATCAAAAACCAATATACAGAATTATGTATCTTAGTGTAGTCTACTTGTGTGCCAAGTTATACTGAAATCAGACCAAAACTGTAGGAGGAGTAGCATTTTGAAAGAATTTCACAGAAATTTCTATTTTTAGTAACCACAGCAACACCGTTCATCGAAATCAAAAACCGTTACACAGAATTATGTATCTTAGTGTATTCTACTTGTTTGCCAACTTATACTGAAATCAGATCAAAACTGTAGGAGGAGAGCATTTTGAAAGAATTTCACAGAAATTTCTATTTATAGTAACCTGGGCAACACCGTTCATCGAAATCAAAAACCGATACACGGAATTATGTATCTTAGTGTAGTCTACTTGTGTGCCAAGTTATACTGAAATCAGACCAAAATTGTAGGAGGAGTAGCATTTTGAAAGAATTTCACAGAAATTTCTATTTTTAGTAACCACGGCAACACCATTCATCGAAATCAAAAACCGATATACAGAATTATGTATCTTAGTGTAGTCTACTTGTGTGCCAAGTTATACTGAAATCAGACCAAAACTGTACGAGGAGTAGCATTTTGAAAGAATTTCACAGAAATTTCTATTTTTAGTAACCACGGCAACACCGTTCATCGAAATCAAAAACCGATGCACAAAGTTATGTATCTTAGTGTAGTCTACTTGTGTGCCAAGTTATATTGAAATCAGACCAAAACTGTAAGAGGAGTAGCATTTTGAAACAATTTTAAAGAAATTTCTATTTTTAGTAACCATGGCAACACCATTCATCGAAATCAAAAACCGATAAACAGAATTATGTATCTTAGTGTAGTCTACTTGTGTGCCAAGTTATATTGAAATCAGACCAAAACTGTAGGAGGAGTAGCATTTTGAAACAATTTCACAGACATTTCTATTTTTAGTAACCACGGCAACACCGTTCATCGAAATCAAAAACCGATACACAGAATTATGTATCTTAGTGTAGTCTACTTGTGTGCCAAGTTATACTGAAATCAGACCAAAACTGTAGGAGGAGTAGCATTTTGAAAGAATTTCACAGAAATTTCTATTTTTAGTAACCACGGCAACACCGTTCATCGAAATCAAAAACCGATACACAGAATTATGTATCTTAGTGTAGTCTACTTGTGTGCCAAGTTATACTGAAATCAGACCAAAACTGTAGGAGGAGTAGCATTTTGAAAGAATTTCACAGAAATTTCTATTTTTAGTAACCACGGCAACACCATTCATCGAAATCAAAAACCGATACACAGAATTATGTATCTTAGTGTAGTCTACTTGTGTGCCAAGTTATAATGAAATCAGACCAAAACTGTAGGAGGAGTAGCATTTTGAAACAATTTTACAGAAATTTCTATTTTTAGTAACCACGGCAACACCGTTCATCGAAATCAAAAACCGATACACAGAATTATGTATCTTAGTGTAGTCTACTTGTGTGCCAAGTTATACTGAAATCAGACCAAAACTGTAGGAGGAGTAGCATTTTGAAAGAATTTCACAGAAATTTCTATTTTTAGTAACCACGGCAACACCGTTCATCGAAATCAAAAACCGATACACAGAATTATGTATCTTAGTGTAGTCTACTTGTGTGCCAAGTTATATTGAAATTAGACCAAAACTGTAGGAGGAGTAGCATTTTGAAAAATTGTTTACAGACAGACGGACGGACGCCGGACGCATTACTATCGCATAAGCTCTTCTGGTCTCTGACCAGTAGAGCTAAAAATGAAGGAAGGAAAATTTCAGGAAAATGTATTGACTTACAAGAGGTCCATCCAAAACTTGAAGTCGGGCTTGTTAACCGACATATCGTTTCAAGGTACTGTGACAATGCAAGCTCATCCAGGAGTTTAGCAAGTTTGTATTCATTGTCAATCAGGTCTGTAGCATTTTCTAGTTTATTCTCAAATAGCCATGATTGGAGAGAAAAGTCTGAAAAAGATATATGGAAAATATTAATGTCTTTGATCAGACAGGTGAAGCTTACCTTCATATATTTTGTTTTTTATCTAGGAAACATGCTCTTCTTACTCTGAATTCTGTAACTTCGATCCCAGGAACACTGAGCTTTAGGAATTGCGACCTTGTTGAACACAGTAAATGTTGCCGTTGTACTGCACTGAGGATTAATAGACTCGTAACAGTCCATCACATCCAGGGAAAGTAGGTAGACATCTTCCTCTGGCAGGTCATACACAATATACCTGAATATTTTAATTTATATTTAGTACATTTAGACAATGCATATTTGATAAATTTGGTTAAATTAGTTTTGTACGGTAATGAAAGCCTGCGGTATTACTTACCTGATTCTGTAAACTCCTAGAAGCTTGAATTCATATGCATTACCTAATATAGGAAACAGTATAACAAAGAATTCGTTATAATACTAATGAAATAGTTAATGAAAATTATTGTTTTTGAAATATGCAAGAAAAGTAAACATTAATGCATTTTACATTTTGGATTTTTTACTCTGAATCCACAGACATTTAACCTACCCCAAAGAAATCCATCAAGAGTTTGGTTGTGGAAGACTTGTTCTATCTGTATGCTGAGGCTACTGGTACAGTGGTCAATGTTGAAGGAGATTTCATAGTTCCTCTTCAGAAGTGAAGCATGCACACAACATCTCACTCCAGTACAAGTGAGCAGCAGGTCACAATTTACACTAGGGTCCAGAGTGGGTAAGCTGACATTCATGGCACAGCCTATTTTAAAGATACATTTCCATATGATTGTGCTCTTTTAACATTCAGACAAATTTTAACATTGTTGTACAAGTTGTATATCATTTTCACAGTCACTAGTTGTGACTGTTCTTTGTAAGTAACGTAAATCACATATTACTATTGCTTATAAATACCAAATAGTTTCTTGCAAAAATAAGGTGTCATGGAATTTTTATGATATACAATTTACTAGATAAAGGTTATCTTCTTTGGAGTTGTGGCACACCTTCCCGAAAATGCAACAAAACAATTTTCATGGTCCTAGAAGTCAGAGTGTGCCATATATTCTCAGACATGAAAATGTCAAGATATAAGCAGACTGAGACAGGCAGATGGAAAAGTCTATATCATAATACAACCTATCAAACGATGTATAACATAAATGGTTCTAAGGAAATTAAGTGCACCTAGTACTTGATTTAAATAGCACCGCAAATTTTAAAATTAATTAAATTTTCTTTATCTAACCTGTCTTCCATCCTTGGATTCTTCCTGATGAATTGTCAGGTGTAATGGTACACATTGGCTTTCTGGAGTATGATGCAATACCAAGTTCTTCCATAAGCTGTGGTATGTAAGGATCTTCTATTTCATTTATGCTCATGTTCACGCCTTTTTCCAACTTCCAAACATATAGTGAAAACCCTTCAAAAGCATTTAATATATATTAAGATCATTCCATTGATCAGAAAAGAAAAATAAAAGATTTTTCAACATAAATTTGTTGACAAACCTTTAATCTGAAAATCCCTCGACCAGTCACAGACAGCTTTTGGTATCAATGAGTTTTTGAACAGTACATGATGAACATCACAGTTGTCTGGCTCATAGCACTGACTAATGTTCATACTTAGAAGATACTTGTGTTCATTATAGAGATTCTGAATTACCATACTGCAATGTCAAAAGATAGGTAATCAAAGATTACGAAGCTCACCTCGACAAATGTTATCAATGTAAGTAATGCAAATCTCACATCATATTTTCTAAATAGTTGGTATTTATCCCAGCAACAATATTCTTGCAAGTTCTGTTTAACCTCTTACATGGCATATACACATTTCTAAGCCTTTAGTGTGAAAAACATGTATAGTGTAAACAAATATTTATAATACTCTTGTTTGGGAAAATATAGGTCAGATCTAGCATCCAAAGCAAGTCTGGTAGTGTCCATCCCTAGATGCATCATCCATGCAAGTTTGGTCCGGGGGGGCTTATAGTTACTTGGGAATGAAAATTAGGTCAGATCCAGCATCCGAAGCAAGTCTGGTAGTGTCCATCCCTATATGCATCATCCATGCAAGTTCGGTCCGGGTAGTGCTTATAGTTCCTTGGGAATGGAACTGCTCCAAAAACTTTAACATGGTCACTCATCTGGAAAATGTAGGTCAGATCCAGCATCCGAAGCAAGTCTGGTAGTGTCCATCCATAGATGCATGATGCAAGTTTGGTTCAGGTAGGGCTTATAGTTCCTTGGGAATGGACTTGCTCTTAAAACTTTAACCTGGGACGCAGATGCCAGCTCCGGGGGTATAGCATAAGCTCATCTCGACTTCATCGAGGTGAGCTAAAAATTTATCATATATATATTAAATCAAAGCTATTAACGTTATATAATTATTTTTTTAAAACACTTCATTCAAAGGAAATTGTAATTTATTACCTTATTAAATAAACCCCATACATGTCCACCCTCATCTCTTCTCCTAAAATATATAAATATGATACATTAAATTTTACTCTATATTTGTCTGCAATTATTTAAAATAATAAGTGAATTCTGGGACTTGAGATTTCAAGGCTTTGAACCCCACTTATATTTAAGTGTTGCAATGTAACCAAGGCTGATGGGCCACAACACTCATATGAGTTGTCCTGTCTGAAAATTTTTGACTTGTCCAATTTATTCTAATGCAAAACTTTGAGACAGCACTGTGAACCTACTCTAGTCTTCAGATTGGTTGTATGTTGTTTAACGTCCCTCTCAAATATTTTTCACTCATATGTAGACACCACCACTTGCCAGTGGAGAGCTACAAATTTTGAACTATACTCTGTACTCAGGGCCATTAAGCAGTGACAGATCTTTTTCCTGCCAGCACCTACTGTGACACGGTACTCAGTTTATACAATCTCATCGGAAGGACCGATCTCCATGTTCTACAGTGGGATGTGAACCCAAGACGTAAGGATCAACTCCTTACTTCTGGATGTCACTCTAAAGCAGACGTGCTAAGCACTGCTTCATGCGCGAAACTTGAAGTCAAGATTTGTACAAACTTGAAGCAACACTACAAAATGTGTTCTGTTTTCTGATATGCTGTTCTTTATAGAAAATATTTTTTTCTTTCATTTGCTTAATTTAAGTTAAACCAAAATTTTTACATGTTAAAGGGACTTCCTTCAATTACACTTTTTTGTAAAAGTGGGCTATCTTTCAGACAAATGAATGAAGGGATGTCAAATATATACCTCTTTGTATGCAACTCCGTATACAGGGTTATTTTTGCCCCGTCTTACTTTCACCCTTTTACACTTACTTACAAATTTGCCCCGTTTTAAATTCACCTAGTCCAGTTCTGTTTAAAAAATTTTACTGTGTTCTTTGAATTTTCCCAGTTTTAAATTCATCCACTTGTGACAAGGGTGAAAGGGGCAAAAATAAAATGGGGGCAAAACTTTCCCTTTATACAGTATCACCTTAAAAGAAGAGCTTTGTTTATTTTGCTTTAACATTTTCCCACTTACCCCATTTGATGGCCAACAAGCTGATGTCAAAATGAAGTTTTTCTATCTCTATTCTCATGTTGAATCTACAGGAATTAATTTTCAGTGTGAAATCTACATTTCTGGACAGCACACTGTCAAACATACAACATGTGACTGTTGTACAGTTAGAAGCCAGGAAACAGTTAATCTTGTCCGAGGCTGGGAACTGGGTGATTCCATGAACCTTTCCGCACTCTGTAAATGTAAACAAGATGCATGGTCAATCACCTTAAATTTAAGTGAATTGTTCTCATAAAATATAAGATAACATTATAAAAACACAATCTTGTAATAATCATTTATTTCAATTGGGAGCAGCAGATAGTCAATAGTTCAATAGACCGTTTCACGGTAACTGCGGTACTGCTCTTCTCAGGGCAAAATGATATAGTTTGGTGAAATATGACGTAAAGGTAATTGTTAAAGATACATCATTTAATTATCTGTCAAACTAGAAATATGTCCATAGGACATGAATGCCCCGCCGAGGATATATTAGTAAAGCTACATGAAAATTTGTATGTGTATAAAATTTGATCAGTTTGGTTCAGGCAGGGCTTATAGTTACTTGGAAATGAAAATATATAGGTCAGATCCAGCGTCCGAAGCAAGTCTGGTAGTGCCCATCCCTAGATGCATCATCCATGCAAGTTTGGTTCAGGCAGGGCTTATAGTTACTTGGGAATGAAAATATAGGTCATATCCAGCATCCGAAGCAAGTCTGGAAGTGTCCATCCCTAGATGCATCATCCATTCAAGTTTGGTTCAGGCAGGGCTTATAGTTACTAGGGAATGAAAATGTAGGTCAGATCCAGCATCCGAAGCAAGTCTGGTAGTGTCCATCCCTAGATGCATCATCCATGCAAGTTTGGTTGAGGTAGGGCTTATAGTTACTTGGGAATGAAATTGTGGGTCAGATCCAGCATCCGAAGCAAGTCTGGTAGTGTCCATCCCTAGATGCATCATCCATGTAAGTTTGGTCCAAGTAGGGCTTTTAGTTCCTTAGGAATGGACCTGCTCCAAAAACTTTAACCTGGTCACTCATCTGGAAAATGTAGGTCAGATCCAGCATCTGAAGCAAGTCTGGTAGTGTTCATCCCGAGATGCATCATCCATGCAAGTTTGCATCAACATGTGAAGTTTGATAACACCATCTTGAATGGTATGTTTAAAACTGAGCTAAACACTAATTTAAGAAAAGTGAGGTCAAGGTCAAAGGAAAGGTCAAAAAATGTTGATGCAGTTGCAAAGCTCTCATCAATATCTATCAGCATATGAAGTTTGATGAAAATATCTTGGATCTTTGAACAGAGCTAAACGCAAAGTGTGACGGAAGGACAGAGCCCCGGCCATATTCATGGCGGGGCATAAATAAACTTTGCCAAACATTATTATTTTTCCCTGAAAAAGAGCAGTACCACAGTTACCATGAAGGGGCTAATGTGTATAATTTGTCTAGTAGATTCCTATATTTATGATGTTTGAAGGTTGGGGTCCATCCCCTCCAGTCTCAGTGCATGGGAAGCAAGATTTGACAATTTTTGTTCCTCTCCAATAAGACTTACAGACAAGGAATAATCTTGCTATATTTTTCCCCAGATAAGGCAATTTCAAAAAAAAAATATTTGAAAATGTGTTACCATCTTTCCAGTAATTGGTATGAGGAACATAATTCTCAGACTCTCTGGAACAAGAGTCTTTCTTCAGGTACTGAGAAATTAACAGGTCTTCTTGAAGCAAATAGCTGTCCCGTTCAGATAGTGTGATAATGTGCTTGTCAGATTTCCACTGGTTCAATGAAAAGTCTGAAAAGAAAGAGAAATCAATGCAAATGTTGTCTTCTTAGAATTGATATTTTACGCTTAGAGCACAATAAATAGGTTGTACAAAATTTTGAGAGATCCTCTTTTTCTAGTTAGCATATCACTCTATTCAGATTATTTAGCTTTTTCTGCCTTTCATGATAAAATTCATAAATTGACTGTATTAAAATTTCAGAGTTTTTTTTGGTTAAGTGTTTAAAAACATTTCAAAACAATAAATCATGCCATATTTTCTCTGCTAAAACCAATTTTCAGATTTTCATCAGGGATCACTAAAACGAAAGTATATCTGCTTTATCCATGAGAAAGGAGATCCCTTGTTAAAGGTTATCAACAAGAAGTATTCAGTGGTGGGATAATTCCTAATGTGTCTGCCATGCATGCTGAAGACACAAGGAGTTGAACTCAACATTGAACTTACTAGTAATAGCAAATCCAGAGTACAGCCGACAAACTTTTTTATGCAGTAAGGCATTTTGGAACACTGTACTCTCAAACCTACAGGCACCACTGGATTCCAAACAAAAGCTTATCTGTAGAGTGATCTGGTATTTTCTTTCTGCTTTCAAGTCATAAACTCTATATCTGCAAAAGAATTTTTATAACTATTCATAATGTTACAATGATCATGATGATGTTAGTCTCTGTCAAAATAATGTTAGATAAATCATGGAAAATGACATCTGAAGTCTTAATGTCTGTAAATATTTGATATAGCCATTATTAATAAGATATCACTAGACCTGCCTTTACATACTATAGACAGACATCTACTGCAAGCATCACCTAATTTGCCAAATTGAAATCTTTGCTTTCTTAATGGTTAACTAGACTTTGAGGCTTTATCATTTTTCAACACATTCACATTTCATTACATCTTGTAAAATCAAGTTTAATACATGTGTAGTTTTAATTTTTAGCCTCAATTTTTAAAACACAGAGAAATACATGAGTTTTCATATGCATGGAATGTCAAATTCTATATACATTTTGTTACACAGTACATAACATACCCTTTGAACAGAGCATTAAACTTGAATCTTTATTAAATAAGGATGCTTTTAATTACACAAGATGTCATTCTTAGCTTGACAGCACTTCAGAAGACCCCCTTCCAATTTTATAACACTATTTCCTCTGGATCACAATTCTATGAAATCACATTTTTAATTCAATCAAAAAGTAGGGGGGGGAATAAGCAGATTTCTTGAAAAGCCTCCATACACCTTAAGTGCACTGGGAAAAACAGGGGAAAATTTGTAACCAGGTACTTGGTGAAAATTAAAACCATGTACAGGAAAAACATTTGAATCCATTCAACCAAGATGCTTTGAGACAAGTCTAGTTAACATTGGCCCATTTTTTTATGGAAACTGTGAAAAGTAATATACAAACTAACCATTTACATCATGATTCAACAGACAAATAAAAGTTAATCACACTCCAAATCTGAAAAAGTTCAGTTGACAATTTGGCTCAGATGAACTTAAAAAGTATATAGGAAGGATAACAAGAGGCCCATGGGCCACATCGCTCACCTGAGAAACTTTGACCATTCTGTTCTTTACCAGATTTCCCCCTTTTAATACATATTGCGACCTCACCCTACCCAACTGATCATAATTTAGACATTTTGAAATCTACACTACCACAGGATGCTTCCATGTGCACATAACTTTCAGCTTTTCTGGCCCAGTGGTTCTTGAGAAGAAGATTTTCAAAGATTTTTCCTATATATTTCTATGTAAAAATTTGATTCCCCATTGTGGCCCCGCCCTACCCCCAGGGGTCATGACTTAATTTAGAATCTACACTACCCAAGGATACTTCCACACAAGTTTCAGCTTTTCTGGCCCAGTGGTTCTTGAGAAGAAGATTTTCAAAGATTTTTCCTATATATTTCTATGTAAAACTTGGATTCCCCATTGTGGCCCCACCCTATCCCGGGGTCATCATTTGAACAATTTAGAATCTACACTACCCAAGGATGCTTCCACACAAGTTTCAGCTTTTCTGGCCCAGTGGTTCTTGAGAAGAAGATTTTCAAAGATTTTTCCTATATATTTCTATGTAAAACTTGGATTCCCCATTGTGGCCCCGTCCTACCCCTGGGGGTCATGATTTGAACAATTTAGAATCTACACTACCCAAGGATGGTTCCACATAAGTTTCAGCTTTTCTGGCCCAGTGGTTCTTGAGAAGAAGATTTTCAAAGATTTTTCCTATATATTTCTATGTACAACTTGGATTCCCCATTGTGGCCCCGCCCTACCCCTGGGGGTCATGATTTGAACAATTTAGAATCTACACTACACAAGGATGCTTCCACATAAGTTTCAGCTCTTCTGGCCCAGTGGTTCTTGAGAAGAAGATTTTCAAAGATTTTTCCTATATATTTCTATGTAAAACTTTGATTCCCAATTGTGGCCCCGCCCTACCCCCGGGGGTCATGATTTGTACAATTTAGAATCTACACTACCCAAGGATGGTTCCACATAAGTTTCAGCTTTTCTGGCCCAGTGGTTCTTGAGAAGAAGATTTTCAAAGATTTTTCCTATATATTTCTATGTAAAACTTGGATTCCCCATTGTGGCCCCACCCTACCCCTGGGGGTCATGATTTGAAAAATTTAGAATCTACACTACCCAAGGATGCTTCCACATAAGTTTCAGCTCTTCTGGCCCAGTGGTTCTTGAGAAGAAGATTTTTTAATGACCCCACCCTATTTTTGTCTTTTCTTGATTATCTCCCCTTGAGAGGGGACTTGGCCCTTCATTTTAACAATTTAAATTCCCCTTCACCCAAGGATGCTTTGTACCAAGTTTGGTCAAAATTGGCCTAGTGGTTCTTGAGAAGAAGTCGAAAATGTGAAAAGTTTAAAGACGGACGGACGACGGACAAAATGTGATCAGAAAAGCTCACTTGAGCCTTCGGCTCAGGTGAGCTAAAAATGGATAGCAATACATGTACCTGATTTGACTCAGGAGACCTACAAGTATCTATTCAAACTTGTTTATATTTAAATAACATCCCCAAATATTTCATATTATACCACTGATATTTAACTTACCTCATTTTGATAATATTCTTTAGATAGTAGAAATTCTCCTGGCCTGAAAAATAGAATAAATTCTCCTAATGAGATGAAAACTTCCTCTTGGTCCACATAAAAATATATATATTTGAAAATAAATGATTTTAAAAAATCTGCAAAATAACTCTGAAATATTACAAAATATTTATAATGCCATATTATGTCGCTTTTAAATTCTCCAAATGCTTTTACTACAAGATCATCTACACATCCTCTGTTCATAAGGCAACTTCTGAGTCAATGACAAGCTACTGCATTAAATTGCTATGACTTTGACAAAACTTTTTAAAATCCTGTGATCTCATTCAAATGGCACTGTCTATGATGGCAAAGATTCAAATGATCAATTGAAATTTATTATTAGGTAAATAACTCTATAAGGCAAAATAAAATACTTTTTACTATATATTTTTAAAGGGGACATTGATACATGTTCCTGACAAAAAATACTTACCAAATGAAACATCATAAATTGAAAAGGTGTGAACGAAATTTTCTATTCCAATAACAAATTTATTGTCACATGGATCAAAATCTAGGAAGGCAGAGAATGATGTCTGGAATGGAGTACTGGCATTCACACAGCAATACACTGCAGTACAGGTACTAGGAATGTAGCAAGCTAGATCTGGTGGTAGATCTTCAGTTGTAATGGTGTGTGGACAGTCTAAAAGTTGTAAAATGAAAATATATCTATAAAAAAACTTCATAGAATCATGATTATTATGTACATGTATACAGTCACCAATAAAATAAGTTATGTATGGCACTGGGAAGAGTTCTAGCCTTTCACAAAAATTGTTTTGAGAATTTTTGTAAAGGTGTTACAGTAAGTGAGTTAAAGAAAATGTAACTATATGGTTTCTGAGAATAATAATACAAGTTTTTAATGAAATTAAATTTATAAAAGATTTCAAGGTAGAAACATTTTACCATTTATCCATCCATCTGCCAAAGAGCTAAAGTTTGTACTTTCACTACAAGAGTTTTCCTTTAAAAACATAGCCAATCCAAGATCTTCATATAGTTCAGTAAGACCATGTTGTGGTAATGAGGATTCTGTAAATCTTCTTTCCAATATCCATGATGTCAAAGAAAATCCTATTCAATCAGGATAAATAAGCAAAAACATGGCACATCACTTTCATCACAAGAAATGTAGTATTAAACTGGGCCTAACATCTCTTCCTTAAAATACATTATTTCATAAATTAATTCATATTACAATGAATAATTTAAAACAGAGAATTTAAATATTGATCTACTTTCAAGTATCCAGAAAATGAATTAAAATTCTACTCAATGACATTAAACAAAGATTATATACAAATGCTATAAATCTTAAGAGGAAATATTATACCAAAATGGATGTTTAATAATATTCAATTTTTTTTTATTACTGTGTTCTTTTTAAAACCTGGAAAATATAGCATCTGGATCATAACTGCCATAAAGTGCATCCCCAGTGAGGTAACTTATATTAGATACTTGAGAATAAATCCTCCTCAGGTACATTTTGTCACTCTGATCATATCCTTTGCAGGTAACCTTAAAAGTTTCATTTTTCCTTCCCTTACTACACATGTTGCTGTCTGTTGGTTTGACATCAACAACAAATGCCTAGCTGGGAGAACCCCCCCCCCCTCTTTTCTGAAGAATGGCTAAAAAATGTACTTTTACAATAAGTGTTACCTGGTATATCATAGCTAGCAGTTCTGAAGTCACATCTTGGTTTGGGCAGCATCATGTCTTTAAGTATACTCTCTGTCAGCATACAGTGATTTGGTTTGTAGCATACACTGATATTCACACTCAATATGTAGTGAGAGTCGAAAGGCAGGTCATACAGTGTGTAGCTGAAAAACATACAGAATACTAAAAAAACCAATTCGTGAGAATTTGTGAGCCCTTTTCTCTTCTGCATTAATGTCGACAGTGTGACTTAGCTAGTCCTTCTGTTCAGAAAAAATGGAAAAAATTATCAAGTTCTACCCATTTCGGAAATATTCCAGGAAACTTCTAGATATGCACATTTTCTGTCGGGTAATATTTCATTAATACTGAATAAAAACCCCAGTTACAGTTTACACAAAAAAGCTGGAGAAGTTTTTATTTAGTATTTTCTGTGGCTTTGATGATTCTACAGATGGGTGAACAGATCTGAATCAAACACTTAATTTCTTAGTCTGTATTTGATGCCGGTGCAAAATATGGACACAAGAAATTATATAACAAGAACTTCAAGACTATCATAATCAAAACTTAAATTATTTGAATGATATGTGATATGTGATATAGAATTAATTTTTGTAATTGTATTCAGATGGAGTTTAGTCAGGGCCCCATCCCTGGCAACTGCCATAAATATTTGAGTAGGGAATTCTTATGTTATAGCATAGGTCTAGGAAATAAAATTTATATACCAAAAAAAAACAAGATGTGTTTGTGAAACACTATGAGCCCGGCGGCAACAAAGTTCAAAAAATATATTTTTAGCATATTGATCACAGTCAAGGTCACAAGGTCATTGACCATGGTGTCATTTGAAAGAACTTAATCGGTGGAGTATGCATACCAAATATGAAGTCCCTATCTCCTATGGTTCAAAAGTTATGACAAACAGTGGAAAAAGCTATTTTTAGCATATAGATCACAGTCAAGGTCACAAGGTCATTGACCTTGATGTCATTTGAAAGGACTCTATTAGTGGAGTATGCATACCAAATATGAAGTCTCTATCTCTTATTGTTCAAAAGTTATGGCGAAGGTTAAAGTTGACAACAGACAGAAAGACAAACAGACAAAGACAGGACAAAAACAATATACGCCCGGGATCTATCGATCCGGGCGCATAAAAATAAATAAATAAAAAAAAAAATCAATTATTTGAATCTATGACTTATAAAATATTTTCCAAGTAATTAAAAATAGTACTACACACCTCAATCTGTATACTCCACCTAGTTGAAATATCTTGTTCTCACCTTAAAAAGTTAAAGAATTCAGAACACATTAATTCATCAACATGTGCTTGTACATAAACTTACAAAGAAAACCATTTTGAATATAAAATTTTAAACTCTGGAAAAGTTATTTTATTGGTACAAACCGAAGTTGAAGTCAATGAGAGAGAAGTCAGCCTTCCACTCCTCTATGCCGACACTCAGTTTTAGACGACAGGAGTCAATGTGTAAGAACCAGGAGACTGTGGTCTGTAGTTCTGTGTCTTCTGTACAGCAGGTGATGGAGGTACAGCTAGAGTGAAGCTGACAGGACGTCTTCTTCTCCAGGTTGTAAGGGAGGCCTGATAACCTACAGTCTGTAAATTTAAGCAATGCTCAACTTAGATCAACTGATTAATTGCATCACTCATAAAATATATCATGTTTTTTCGTGTCAAGTTACAATAAAATTTAGTTCTGTCTGTCTTTAATCTGTATAAAGTATACCATCTTTCCATCCATTGAAAGTTGGCCAGAACTGTGAACTTCTCCTGTTGCACTTAGTTTGTTTTCTGTAGCCTGGCATTTCTAAATACTCGTCAAGCTTATTCTTCATGATGTCTGAGAGTGATTCATGAGGACCAAGGGAGTTGTTCATCTTCCAAGATGACAGTGAAAATCCTGCAAAACGAAAGATTTTTAGCATGCTTCAAGTAAAAATTAAACATGAATATATGTGTATATGTTCCTCAATCAGTACACAGCACTAAAAATTGGTCCCCCCAAAATAAGGAATAAATTTCAAATCTCAATAACAATACCTAGAAGATCTTACCACTTGGTAAATTTTGGATCCAACTACATTTTTGCTTTGGAAGCAAGGCATTTTTGAAGACTGTCTGGTTAGCTATTTCACATGGACTTCGATTGTCAAGGCAAATACTCATGTTCAAAGTGACCAAGAAATTGTTCGAGAACCACAAGTTCTTCAAACGAATGCTTAAAAACAAAACAGAAATGTATGGTAAGAATACAGCACTACTGGTGCATATTAAGGTCAGACAAAAAGAAATGCATGTGTTACAAGTGCTTGTTTTTGTTTTTGTTTTTAAATATAATCATTATTTGTAACATCTATTGTGGATTTGCAAAACTGAGAAAAGTAACATAAAAAAAATCAATATTTAACGATTTTACATGAATTTGCAAAAATATGTTGACAAAAACGTTTTTGGGTCTATGGTATAGCCAGAATACAGTTTTTCACTAAAAGTAAAAGTAAGCATTTACTTACTCCATTCTTACAACTCCATTCATCCAAACATTTCTGTGGAATTCTGATTAGAAACAAAATGAAAATAGGCAAATGAATCCTCTTCTTAATACACACTGATATTCTTTTAAAATTGAGTCTATTTAAAACATACCAGTGTCCAGCATCTTGATGGATTCCTTTGACAGTTCTGTAAATCTCCAGTTGTCAATACCCACAGTGATCTTGGATGTACAGGGATCAATATCTAGGTAAGTCCTGAAGCTCTGTCCTAACTTAGTGCTGGACACACAACAGTCCAGTCCTGTACAGGTGCTAGGCAGGTGACAGGTCAATGTACTGGGCAGGGGTACCAAATCAAGGGGACTGGCACAAGCTATGAGAGATTTATGGGCTTGAAAATCAAAACAGTTTTTACTATACTTCCTTAGAGATAAATTATCATGCCTGGATTTTACAGAGTTAGAATCTGGATATATTTTTTTCAAAAAGAATAAAAAAGCTGATCTTTTCAAAAGACTTGCAACAGATAAGAAATATAAAGTGAAAAAAAAGATAAAAAGGGTATCAAAATTAAATACTATAGTTCCATCCAGTGATTTTCTGTGGCATGTAAAGAGTTGAAGAGTTATCACAGCCTTCTCCCTTGAGTCTGTTAAGCTTAAGATGTTCCATTAGATCCTGTAATGGAACACCAGTCAATGGGGAGGTGTCAGGGTATCCTTTAGCTGATAACCAGGATGTCACATCAAAAGCTATAGGAAACAGAGAAATTGACAACTAAGCACAGGTAACTATCACTACATATGTATATCCTGGAAAATATTGGCATAATCATCATAGTCCCACACTTTAGAGAAAGATCAAGAACACCATTGTTAAGATTATGATAGTTTTCCATCCATATCATTTCTTTGTGTAATTTCCCTTAATAAAGTTTTCAATCAAGACAAAAAATTTAAAATTCTTGCTGGTAATATCATACATGCTGATGTGCAAAAAGGGTACAGAGGCCGGTTTCTGTAGGCCAAAAATGGAGAATTTAAGATGTGGTATATACTATTATCCTTCACTCACCTGAGTCTACATATTCTCCTTTCCAGTTACAGTATGGCTGAGATAGAGACTTAGGAAGTCTGGTGTTATCAAGAATTGTGTACATCTCACATGAATGTATTCCTTCCCAGCATGCCGTGATGGAGAAACTGACTATGTATATGTTGGAGTTTGGAAGATCTTCCACAAATATTCTTACAAATTAAAGATAGATAAATTTTAGATTAAAAAAGGCACAATTTATTTAAAATAAATGTCAAACAACAAGGATTTGCAATCAATTTATTATGTCCTACCTAAATATAGAATTTTCATCTTTTAACTTTATTTAAGATAAATAATTCATATGAATACTTTTAATGCTTTTTAACATGCTTGTAATTACAATCAGACTTACTTTAACTGGTAAATTCCACTTATATTCAGAGATTCTTCTTTTCCTACAACAGAAAAAACTAGCTGTAAATGTATCTTGTTTTGCTAGTACATGAATATTTGGCAGAAATTGATTTTTCTAACAATTTTTGTTAGCATTTCCTAAGTATGCCTTATATGTTTGTTTGTACATGGGAAATTGAATGATGTACTTCATTCAGCAAGTACTGTACTGTATGTTGTACAAACATGAAAAGATGCTGCATTTGTGAGAATTAATAATTAGGATATTCTCTCGTTATGCTATTTGAAAAATATATTTTGACTTACACTACAAAGGAGAAATATTCTGAATCACACAAACATCTATATTGTAATCATAAATTATGATCATGCATACACCTATGTCTTTTCAGCATTTGCTTTCATATGGGGAAAATTGCTTGTTTAACATCCCTTTCGAGAATTCTTCACTCATATTGAGATACCACCACTTGCCGGTGGACGACTGGAGGAATATCTATGATTGACATGTTAAGCCCATTCCGTTTGTCCTATACCTTTTGGACATAATTATTCCTTGAACTGAAAACTAAGGCTCATGCAATATTTATAAAACAGACCAGACATTTGTTCAGTATTGTTTACAAAGAAGGGGAAATATTTCAAACTCAAAGTGATTAGGTAATCTGTTTGACTTGTTAGACAAGATTGCAAGGATGGAAAAGGTAAAAGGTGAAGAAAGTTCATGTTTCTTTTCTCTATTTAAAAAGTTAAATGTTCAGCAGATCGCATATTAAGTCGTACGTGTAATGAGGACTTTATATACCTGAAGAGACAAGTTTGTTGACTCTCATTTCAAGTACAAATTTATCAACAGCAACTGTAACTTTGTCCAGACAGAACTCCAAATTCACTGCAACTGTTAGGTGTCTTGAGATTGGCTCAGCATTCACACAGCAAGTGATCTCGGAACAGGACGGTCCAAGATTACATGAATATGGACCATTAATGTATGGTAGAGTTGACATCAAAGTTGTTGGGCAGTCTGAAATTACAATTAAAAAAAAAACATTTAGTTATCATTTACAGTACCATGTATAAACTCTAATTAAACTCTACATAAAGCAAAAAGTCAGGAACAAACAATTTTGATTTGATATAAAGTTAACAAATTAATTCATTATTTATGATAAGTAGATAATATGTTTCAAAAGAAAAGGGAATAAAAATTCCTTTGCACCAAGTAAATATTCTTTATAAGCATTTTGTTGTGACATTGACCCAGTGTTTCACTGAATTTGTAGTACTGGTAATTACCATTAGACCATCCTGATAAAAATGACAATTTGGTCGATTTATCACAAGCTTGAGTTCTGTTGTATAAATATCCAAAAATTCTTAGTTCCTCCTCCAAGATAGCTATGTTGTATTCATTCATTGTTGTAACCTTCTTGTCTGCTTTCCATTGTCCAAATGAAAATTCTACAACAACAAAAAAAATTTTCTATAAATTCTGCAAATACTGTAGATCACTAAATTTTCACAAACTGTGGTTATAGTGCTCTACATAATCTTAAGTAAGCTATTACATGTATATGAGAATTAAATTTTCGCGATCCCACTGTCTCGCGTAATTATGCAAAAATAAAGTTCTCACAAATAAAAAGTGATTTACAGTATGCATATGGTATTTGAAATAGCACGTGTATATACATAAATCAATAAATATCCTTAGTATACAGTAGTACATTGTGCTTAATGAATTATTGAAATTTTATGGTATGAACAAATTAAATTCATAACAAACCTGACTTGTTCCCACAATAATTCCAACATGAATATTTTTTGAGTGGCAGTTTTAGAAGACAAAACACTGATTCCCATCCAAGACAGGTCAAAGCCAAAGTTTAGATTTTCAAATGTAGATCACCGGTACCGTCAAAGGTCAGAGACAAAAAGTTGGTACTTAACGAAAAGGTTGGTACCAAAAGAAATTTGAAATACATATGTCAAACATAAAAGCCCTAACACATAACACCAGTCATTTAGAAGTTATGACCAAGGTTAAAGTTTTTAATAGTAAGTCATACTCGAAGGTCTGGGTCAAAAGCAAAGAAAGCTCTGGTAACTTTAAATACACATGCAAAATATATAAGTCCTAGCACCAACCATACGAGAGCTATTGCCATGCAAGGTTAAATAAAGTAAAATTTTATAAAAGTGGATCAAACGCCAATGTCAAAATATCAAATCTTTTGATACCCAAAGTCACACACTATGATGTTAACCCCAATTAACTCCAAGAAAGTGACAACAAAATTATGCCCCCCCCCCCCCCCCAAAAAAAAAAAAATAGTTATATTTAAATATGGCAAAATAGATACACCTTGACTGTTTACATGAAATGAAAAAAATAGACATAAGCTTTTACATTTATATGTTTAAAAATAAGAGATATACAAAGTCCTTTAATTTTTAACGAATAATGTAATTTCAATGCTTGCAATTAATTTAGATTTCTACAAATATAACCTTCAACAGATGTCCCAAGAGCCTTTTCACAGTATCCTTTGGGCAAAATTGTATTGTTGAGTATGACAACCTCTTGATCACATGCAGCCCCCCTCTCCAAACAAGCTATGATGGACAGACTTATTCTGAATTGATTTATTCCTTGTAGATTGGTGACCAAGAATCTGTAAAATAACATTATAAACATTTAACTCATCTCTTTACCTTGAACAAGATGGAACATAGCCAAACTTCCACGATATTTTTATAAGAATACAAGATATATTGAGGCTTAAAAAATTGATACAATGTTTGGAAACTCCACCCCGCTTTCAACATATCCTTGATATTTGAGATAGACAATCTAATCTCAGTAATCAAGAAATGTTTAAGGAACAAGGTACAGTTTCAATACAAATTAAGCCATGTATTTTTCTAAAATATGAAAGTGATATAAGAAATTAAAATTTATTCTCTCTGAATTATAGGAATTCCATGCAGTAAGAATACACAAATCATTTTTTCATATGACCTCCTAAATATTAATTGTGACGTTATTAACTTGTGCATTTTCCCGTATTTTTTTTAAAAATCATTTTTTCATATGACCTCCTAAATATTAATTGTGACGTTATTAACTTGTGCATTTTCCCGTATTTTTTTAAAAAGTTGCAGAAGACATAATTTTCAGTGGAATTTACTTTCAGAAAACATACTCTGCCACGGTCGCCCACAAAGTTTTTGGGATATGTGATTTTTCTAAGCATTTCACATAATATATCCGAAAACCGAAGTGGGCGACGGTGGCAGAGACTATTTTCTAAAGGAAAAAATGCACAGAAATGAGTCATTCTGAGGCTATTCTGCATGAAAATTAGAAAAGTACCAAATTAATGACGTCATATATCCAGAATGGCCCTCCTTAATGTTGTATTCTTTAATGATCTATCATATTCATCTACTCAACTATTTATAAAGCCAATTTCATAATTTTTTAAGAACATTAAATTTTTGGGAAGCAATAAAGCCCACACTGTACCTTCTTCTTTGCCTTCATGAGTGATATACATTATCACCATCAAAACAAAGGGTAAAATTACTGCTCAATTTATTTTAATAAAAAAAATTCTTACCTCATACGAAATATTCCCTTCATCCAGAACTCATGCCAAACATCAAATTCAAAATCATACATGACAAATGGATTTACAATGAAGCTGTCAATCCCATAACCAATCATCCAACTACAACTGTCCACAGAAAGGTGAAAGGTCACAGGGCGGGACATCAACTTTGTCACTTCCATACAACAGCTTATGCTGGTGCAACTCGAAGTAATGAGACAATTCACTTCATTGGGCAGTTTTGCAAGGATTGCAGCAACTGGGCATTCTGGAATTATAAAAATATTCTGTGTAAAATTTCAGAGATCAGCAGAAGCAATTCAAGATATACAAATGAGAACTGGCATTGCACCTTCATCATTAATCAAAAACAGCAAAGAATTACTAATACCATGGAAACAAGATGTGTTTGTAAAACACTGATGCCCCCATATGGCAAAATAGCAAAGATTAAGCTTTTCTTAAATGTAAATTTAATTAATTGGTACCAAAAGTAGGGTATTCTCACTGGAAAACAATTGTGAAATTTGAAAATAAGCTATTGTTACAGTTTTTTAATAAGTACAAAAATCTCCAAGGTCAAGGTCAAAAGGTCAATGTAATTAGTATCAAATGAAAGGTCTTGCCACATAAAAGACTTATGTAGAGCATGAAAGTCCTAGGTATAACTGTTCAGAAGTTATGGTCAACGTTCAATTTCTTAAAAATTAGGTCAAACTCTAAGGTCAAGGTCAAATGGTCAAAGTTATTGTTATCAAATGAAAGGTCTTGTCATAAGGATCAACTATGTAAAGTATGAAAGCACTAGCCCGAAGTCTTTAAAAGTTATGATCAAGGTTTGCTTTTTTAAAGTAGGTCAATCTCAAAGGTCAAGGTCAAAGGGTCAAGGACCTTCATATCCAATGGTCTTCTCACAAGGACTACATATATGAAGTATGAAAGCCCTATCCCTTACCGTTCAAAAGTTATGGCCAAGGTTAAAGTTTTTTTCACAAGTACGGAAATCTACAAGGTCAAGGTCAAAGGGTCAAGGTTGTTGATATCCAGTGAAAGGTCTTTTATCAAACATTACATATGTGAAGTATAAATGTCCTGGTATCTACTGTTCAAGAGATATGGCCAAAGGAAAATTTTAAAATTTTTCTTAAAAAGTAGGTCAAACTCCAAGGTCAAGGTCAAAGCCAAAGGGTCAAAGTTAATGTTATCAAATGAAATATCTTGTCATAAGGATCAAATATGTAAAGTATGAAACCACTAGCCCTAAGTCTTTAAAAGTCATGGTCAAGGTTTGCTTTTCTAAAGTAGGACACTCTCAAAGGTCAAGGTCAAAGGGTCAAGGAACTTCATATCCAATGAAGGGTCTTCTCATAAGGATTACATATATGAAGTATAAAAGCCCTATCCCTTACCGTTCAAAAGTTATGGCCAATGTTTTTTTCACAAGTACGGAAATCTACAAGGTCAAGGTCAAAGGGTCAAGGTTGTTGGTATACAGTGAAAGTTCTTTAAACAAATGTGATACATATGTGATACATATGTGAAGTATAAATGTCCTGGTGTCTACTGTTCAAAAGATATGGCCAAAGTAAAATTTAAAATTTTCATGTAAAAGTGGGTCAAACTCCAAGGTCAAGGTCAAAAGGTCAAATTTGGTGGTACCCAAAGAAAGGTCTTGTCACAAGAAATACACATATGAAATATGAAAGTCATAGCTCCACTAAATCAAAAGTTATGGGCAAGGGTAAAGTTTTTTGCGGACAAACAGACAAACAGAAAAACAGACAGACAGACAGACATGACAAAAACTATATACCCCCGAAACTTCGTTTACGGGGGCATAAAAATATCATATAATTAAACAATCTTGGAGCTATAATTAAAGTGAAAATGTATGTAGCTGTTGTTGTGGCATATATTTCCTCACCGTTTTTCCAACCATTTTTTGAAGGTTGGTATAATTCACTTGTCCTGTTACACATGTCAGGGGACAGATAACTGGATATAGCCAGGTTATTATAGAGGTATGTCAAATCAGCCTGGGAGAGATCATCCAAGTCCAGGCCATGAGTTACACCATAGGATGACAGAGAAAAGGCTTAAAAAAACCAAATGTATGTACATGTAATAAAAAGACAGACTTGATATGATTTCATAAATATTTTTAAAAAATCCAAGCACGAGAATATTTTTTGTACAACTTAGTCAGGCACTTACATGGAATTTCAAAGTTAAGGTTCCCAACACAGTGTCTTTTATGTAAGAAAGTGTTTTTGAATATTGAAGCAGTAAAAACACAAGCCTTGTAAGTTTCCCAACAGATGGAGAGTACCAAGTCAACCAGAAACATATTCTGAGTATACAAGTCATGAATAATGTAACTGTAAAGAAGAAACATTAAGAAAGCATGAGCACATACTTGGAATCAATGTTAACAAAGATATATATATTGAATATTTTAGCTTTTATTTATAAACTTACTCCAAACGGATTACTTCAAAGAGGTAGAAATAGTTCTTAGAGCCTGCAAATAAAAATAAAATACACCCATAAGCAACCACAACACTAACCTGTCATGTTCCTTACCTATAATTAATATGTAAATTAATGGTTAAGTGATAACGTTTATTAAAAAAATTTTTGTGTTTAATGGAAAGAAACAGAAATTATTGAAAAAAAATTATAACTGAAGAATGATGTATCAAGATGCATGAAGATGGATGAAAGCAAAAAGTCAACAGAATAACTCCGCACGGTGACATAAAAAATTCTTTTCATGATTTGTTTAAATTTTTGGCATATTAAAAACTGCAATTTTATAATAAAACAAGTTGTTTCTTATACATGTATTTACCCCATTTGACATCCTGAAAAGGAATTTGAGCCTTCAGGTTTTCAATCCCAAGGAACAGCATTCTAGTACAAGGATCAATGTCCATGAAAACCTCAAAGGTAGAGTTGATTACAGGTGAGTCAACACAACAGGTGACCCTGGTACAGGTGTTGTCAATGTTACATGTCATGGGATAGGAATTCAATGAAGTCAAATTGTTCAAATAAGGGCAGTCTACAATATTAACAGAATATTTTAGGACACAAGGAATATTAATTGTGAATAAGACGTTTGAACTTCCTCAAATTACTGTACATTTACATAGTGTATAATATCAGCATAAAATATTTATCTTTGATTTGGGAGATGAAGAGACCCAATAAATCAAGACCACTTTAAAATTGAACTTTTCTCAAACATTTAACCCAACAAAAATGTGATTTTCAGGTAACTCTTTCTGTTGCGTCAAAAGTGTTCCTAGAGCTCCAATCATCAATCAAAAAAATTTTTACAACACATATGAAAAAAAACCCACCTCGATTAGTCTAAAGCTGGTGGACATTTAGATATTCAGTGAATATATTTCAGGTATGATATTTTATTGTACATGTACTCCATTTCATTAAATAAATTTTAGTAAAACATTAACAAATTAATACCGTTATTCCATCCATCAGAACTTGCATTGCTATAATGAGCTTCATGTCTTCTGCAGGAATCTGAATGGGTCTTCATGTATGGTTGTAAACTCAGCATCTCCAAGAGTTCACTGATCTGTGGTTGCTTTAAAGATTCAGTGAGTAAATTTTCATTCCTCCAATGACTCAATGAAAAATCTGAAAACAGAAGGTTGATCCTAAATTATAAGATTCAGAGCCAATACATGCCAATAAAATAGTAACTATTACAGTCAGCTCAAACAAATTTAATCTGAATCCAAAATCCCCAGACATCAATTCAAATGCATAATTCATAAAGTGACCCTCTCCTGTTCAAAACTGGACCAATAAATCATTTATCTTTTCATATAATTGTTAACTGTATTGTTTTCCACATTTTTTTAGGCATCAAGAAGAGAAAAACAGTCATAAACATAAATTTATCCTTTTGTGTAGAACTACTGCACCACAGAACAAACAAATACCCTAAAATCTTGAAAATAAGACGGATTTAATAATAAGCCAGTTTTGAAAATAAGCCACCTATTTCTTGCATTAAAAATTACTCGAAAATAAGCCAGTTTTGAAAATAAGCCGGTCATGACAATGCCATTTGGGAAAGATGTTAAACGTTTGACGATTGCCTCGTCTTAAAAATTCGACGACTGAAAACTTCGACGATTTTTTTTACTGTGCAAAATAAAACTGAGTTATCTTTCTTTAATTCATTTCACCTTTACCAATTTCTGCATACGACAAAGTACGAAGTCTGTTGCTACTTATGAAATTATGTAAAATTACAATAAAGGGTGGTTTTAAAGTTAATTATTTTTACCAGCAAGCATGTTACGCAGGCTAAAAAAAATTCATTGCGGAACCAGCTAACATGGTGAATTTTTCAAAACAATAATTATCTTATCTAGACCTGTACAAGCTAACGATGTGTTTAAAGTTATTATAATTAAATAAGTAAACGGATAAAAGGAAGTTTTTGTTTGTAAAGCAGTTAACTGTCAGGTAACACTGCCCGAGGCAAGAAGCCTGCTGATCGGCAGGGCTTGGTAGTAATTACATTTCAATGTACCGTAAAATTGAGTTGGATAAATATGTGTTTGTTTGACTAATTTATCAAGTGATTCAATTGCAAGCGGATATCTTATATATTATTTTTACTTTTTAAAAATAAGTTTATATTTCATGTAAATTTATATGCTGTATACAAAGAATTTTTTTTTCGGGTTCGACATTCTCAAAATATAAAGTAGACGATAACACCATAGACCTAAAGAAAACGTACACCAGGGAACGCCAATGATTAAAAAAAAAATCACGAGAGAAAACTTTGACGAGCTAAAGTCATTCATTAATGTTTTTTCCTTGTCAAACTTTTCACTTTTACAGTATTGTTTCTACACGCAAGATACAGAACAAAGTGTTATTATTTTATATTATATTAAATTATATTCATGATGTTTTAATTTTAGATCGAACAAGTAGTTCCCATTCCATTGATTAAATATTATTCAATGATTATATGGAAAGTAACCTTGATTGTGCTCTCTTCTCTTACCAGTTTTTTGCATTGATAATAAGCCGGAATTTGAAAATAAGCCGGTTTTGAAAATAAGCCCCCACTTTCTTACTAAAACTTAAAATAAGCCGCGGCTTATTTTCAAGATTTTAGGGTATATTAACAAGAGGCCAACGGGCCTTATAGGTCACCTGAGTATTGTGTAACAAATTTCAAACAATTAAATTTGGTTCGAATTTTCAATCAGAGGCCATGAAAATCACAATCAAAGAAAATGCACTTCCATTTTATACTCAGTTGTGCACCTCACCCCAAAGGAACCACTGACCCAGGGGCCACATATTTTAAAATTTTGCTAATTTTATCATAAAATGGTTGATTAATTCCAAAGAGCAGATTTCAAAGCATTCATTTATTTTCAGACAATGTACCCCCCCCCCCCTTCTGACCCAGGGGACATAAAAACCACTTTGCTAGATGCACCTTTCTTCATCATAAATATATATACTTGGATCATTGGCATAAAACCCAGAAGCAAAGGAAAACATTTTCAAAGAATGAATGTATTTTTACTATATAATCAATAGAGTCCCACCCTAACACCAGAATCCCTGACCCTGGGGCCTTAATATTCACAATTTTGGAAGATGTACACTTGCTCATCATAACTATATACTTACTAAGTTTATTTAATACCCAGAAGCAGAGAAGAAGATTTTCAAAGAAATAATGCATTTTCACTATATAATCAATAGAACCCCGCCCTAACACCAGAGCCCCTGACCCTGGGGCCATAAAATTCACAATTTTGTAGGAGGACCTCTTGCTCACCATAACTATGTACTTACTTGGTTTATTTAATACCCAGAAGCAGAGAAGAAGATTTTCAAAGAAATAATGCATTTTCACTATATAATCAATAGAGCCCCGCCCTTACACCAGAGCCCCTGACCCTGGGGCCATAAAATTCATAATTTTGGAAGAGGCACTCTTGCTCATCATAACAATGTGCTTAGTTAGTCTATCTAATACTCAGAAGCAGAGAAGAAGATTTTCAAAGAATAAATGCATTTTCACTATATAATCAATAGAGTCCTGCCCTAACACCAGAACCCCTGACCCTGGGGCCATAAAATTCACAAATCTGGAAGAGGCTCTCTTGCTCATCATAACTATGTACTTAGTTAGTTTATTTAATACCCAGGAGCAGAGAAGAAGATTTTCAAAGAAATAATGCTTTTTTACTATATAATCTATATAGCCCCGCCCTAGCACTAGAACCCCTGACCCTGGGGCCATGAATTTCACAATTTTGGTAGAGGACTCAATGCTCATTACATTCATGCAAACATTTTGCCTGCTTGATGTCCAGGAGTAAAGAAGAAGATTTTTAAAGATTGCAATAATTTTAGTGGTTTTGGCCCCACCCCTCAGGCCCCAGGGGGGCGGGGACCATGAAATTCACAATTTTTGTTCCCCTCCAGCCATAGATGCTGTATACCAAATTTGGTTAAAATTGGTTCAGTGGTTTCAGAGAAGAAGCTTAAAATGTTCAAATGTTAACACACAACGCACGACACACGACGACGGACGAAAACAGATAGCAATAGGTCACCTGAGTTACTCAGGTGACCTAAAAATAATTGAAAACTAATGTCTAATTCTTGGAAGGAATTAAAAAAAAAAAAAAAAACAAAAACAAGAGGCCCATGGGCCACATCGCTCACCTGAGAATCTTTTGTCATATTGTTCTTTACCAGATTTCCCCCTTGTAATACATATTGTGGCCCCGCCCTACCCCCTGGGGTCATGATTTACTACCCCAGGGTGCTTCCACATCAGTTTCAGCTTTTCTGGCCCAGTGATTCTTGAGGAGAAGATTTTCAAAGATTTTTGCTATATATTTCTATGTAAAACATCGATGCCCCATTGTGGCCCCGCCCTACCCCCGGGGGTCATGATTTGAACAATTTAGAATCTACACTACCCCAGGGTGCTTCCACATCAGTATCAGCTTTTCTGGCCCAGTGGTTCTTGAGAAGAAGATTTTCAAAGATTTTTCCTATATATTTCTATGTTAAACTTTGATTCACCATTGTGGCCCCACCCAACCCCCGGGGGTCATGATTTGAACAATTTAGAATCTACCCTACCCTACAATGCTTCCACATGAGTTTCAGCTTTTCTGGCCCAGTGCTTCTTGAAAAGAAGATTTTCAAAGATTTTTCCTATATATTTCTATGTAAAACATTGATGCCCCATTGTGGCCCCGTCCTACCCCGGGGGTCATGATTTGAACAATTTAGAATCTACACTACCCCAGGATGCTTCCACAGAAGTTTCAGCTTTTCTGGCCCAGTGGTTCTTGAAAAGAAGATTTTTTAATGACCCCACCCTATTTTTGTCTTTTCTTGATTATCTCCCCTTGTGAGGGGACTTGGCCCTTCATTTTAACAATTTAAATTCCCCTTCACCAAAGGATGCTTTGTAAAAAGTTTGGTCAAAATTGGCCCAGTAGTTCTTGAGAAGAAGTCGAAAATGTGAAAAGTTTACAGACGGACGGACAGACAGATGGACAAACGGACGGACGGACGACAGACAAAATGTGATCAGAAAAGCTCACTTGAGCCTTTGGCTCAGGTGAGCTAAAAATTAATGTAAAAAATTTTATGTGTGACAATCTTTTTAACCGTATTTTCCCATTTAAACTTACCTTTGACAGTATACTGAGATGACCATTTTCTGTTCCTCTTTGGTATCAGAGCATTAGTTAAGATTGGAATACCAAGAGAACATGTTCCACCATCATTAAAGCAAGCTTCTGCCCTCAAACTTATATCCAAAAGATTTCCGTCCACCAAATCATTTATCTTATATCTAAAATGTAAAATCAACAATTATAAATGCTATCAAATATTTACAAAGACAGTATTATAATATACTGAAAACCAACTTTTAATCGTGTGAAAGAAATTTCCATGAGGTTATCAAGCGCCTCTTCATAGCCAATATTTCTCACTGCGAACCAGTCCTGAAAGCCTCTGTTGTATTAACAACAGATCATAAAAAGGCTTGATTGTGATAATGAATTGTCGCAAACTAGTTTCCACCCGAAAATCGTGAAATAAACAAGTCGCGAATAAAACTTGGTTTACAGTATATCGTATTATAAAATATTCTTTACTATATAGACTGAGTTTATTCAACATTAAACATACATCAGTTTAAAGACTCCATGTATGCTCAGTGTCTCTTCTCTTCCAAATGTGTATCTAATAAGGGACTGTCTCCTGGTCATCTTCTCCACATTCACTTTCAGTGAGTAATAAGAGTAGTCCAGCTCCATTCCTACCTCAAATGTCCTGTTAAGGAGTGGGACATTGACACAGCACTTAATATTGGTACAAGATGAGGAAACACTGCACAGAGCTTGATCAGCAATGGATGAGAGAGATGTCTGCACTGACACAGGACAGTCTGAGAGGAAAAATAGAAAGAATTAAGAAAATTTTAATACTATCTTTAATGATAAAGTTCCAGTGATTTTTGTCTCTCAAAGAATGGAAGCTTTAAAAACTGACACCAATGAATCAAATCCTAGTTTAATTCGATGTACACTTTTAAAAAGGACATACGCATTATTTTATTTATAAAACTTTTTTCAATAAATAAATTTTTAATTAATGTAATTTGATAAAATTATTGAAGTTCATTGATGAAACCATCATTAATACAACACATTATAATACTAAACTAACAGGTTTGAAAGTTTGTGATAGCACTGGAATACTCAATGTCTGTCCATGAACAGGAGGGATAATACATAAATGCTGCTACATTCAAATCAGAGAGAAGACTATCAACCACACTGCTATCTATAGGCACTGTGTTGGCAACACCTTCTGAAATCTGCCAGGCAGCCAGTGAAAATCCTGAAAATACAAATGTTTCATACCGAATGGTTTAACCAAATCTAATATTCAATTTCTTGACTCTCCAGCACTTGAGAATATGCAAACTACTAGCTAAGGTACCCATATCAATTTTAAAAAGAAAGTTTCATAAATATAGTTCTTAAATCAAACCTTTGATGAAAAAGGGTGCATTCCACTGACAAACTTTTTTTGGTAGATAGTAGTCTTTTAAAGGCTGAATAGCAACTTCACAAATAGGGACTTTTGTGGCCTCTAAACAAACTTCAAATCTCAGATTTACTACAAAGTATCCCTCAGCATATAAATCAAACACACTAAATCTGAAAAACAAAAATGAATGCAACATACCATCAAATTTCTATTTTGTCTACTATGCACAGTACAGATTAGAGGACTGTGTAATTTATCATTAATTATTTATTGTTTAATACATATAATGAATGTAAATCTTATATGGAGCCAATTTTGAAGCATAACATATATGTATGCATTCTGACAAATTATCTCTTTTCAGTGATGCTTAGGCCGAAATGTTGGAAATCTGCAGTATTTATTCAAAAATTATCTTTCAGATGCTGATAAAGAGTGGCCAAGGATTGAAGCCAAATATGTCAAAAGGATGACAGAGCTATACATGAGGGAAATAATCAATAATTTTGAAATAAACTTCTAAATTTTACCAGAAAAATTAAATTATATAACCTTATTTTCACGCAAGTAGAGAAGTGCTTAGTACAAGGATGCATATACACTTGGGGACTAATAGTCCACCAGCAGCGGCCTACACTCAGGGGCCCTAATATGGTCTATGTTTAAATCTCAAAATGATATTTGTCGAAATGTGCATCTGGTGCATCAAAATTGGTACAGTATGCTTGCTAATTTGCACTTACATCATTCTGACCACTCCAAACAGCCACACTTGTTCCTCTTGTCCCCACTCATGGCCAAACAGGTTCTTGGTGAATTTAAGTTGTTCTATCTCAACAGTCATGAGAAAATTACAAGGATCTACTTCCAGTCTCGTGTGAAATGTGGTGCTGATGATTGGGACATTGATACAACACTGTACAGCTGAACAAGAGCTCTGGATATAACATGTGATTTCTTCATCGGCTAGAGATGGGAGGAGAGCCAGTAGTGACCCATTGCACTCTTAAAAAAAGATGTTAAATATATTTCTCTCTTTAATGAAGTCAATAGGACTCGTCACTATTGTGTAGGTTTCTCTTTTTCATTTTCCATAATTCCTTTAATTCACTTATTCACTATAAGTATTAATTTTCTATTCTTACCAAACTGGAAGACTAGTAGCAGAAGATTACTTCATAGTAGCTATAACTTTGCCAATTCTGTATTTTACTACATTTATGTTTAACATTGACTAAAATTATAGCAATTTTTGAGCAGATATTTTGGAACAAAACTAATACCATACCATTTTTCCAGTTATCAATGGCTCCAGTATAAGGATCATTATTCTTGCTACATTTTTTACCATCTTCAACCACAAAATTAGACAGACCAAGATCTTGAAAGAGTTCTGTTTGGAAATTGTCAGAGAGACCCAAAGTGTTGATTCCCCTTGTGTGTTTCCAAGCATCAAAAGAAAAAGCTACAAGTATACAATGTCTTGCATTAATATCAGCGTATTTTTTTGATACAATCATTTAACAATTTTCAAATATTTTTTGGAACACTCTTTAACTTATATGCAGTTAAAACAGTCATATTGAATTCTTGATATTGGAACCAAATATTTTAAGTCACACTGAAAGTCTCTGATGCCATGTCTCTCCACTGGTATGATAATAGAACTGATTACAATCAAATTTTTAACAAAAAATTACAGAACTCTTGTACAGATAATAAAACCCTCTATCTTCTCCCTGCTTATGAACTATAAACAAGAAGTACCATCATCAATGAAATCTGTCATCCATTCACAAGGTTTCTTTGGAAGTTTAGTGTATTTGAAAACTGGTACATCAATCATGCATGCTTTATTTGCTTCAAAGCAAATTTGTAAATTCAAATTCATAAGGTATTTCCCTTCTGATGTTAAATCTTCTATGCTGTATCTGTGAAGAAATGAGAAAGTAAGGGTCAATAAGTGGAAAAAGAAAATGTTTACATTCATGTTGTATCATACCCCATACACTTTATAGTTGAGATTAACTAACCTATGCTTATGAGCAATTAGTAAAAAAATTGAGATAATTTATTAGGATTATGAGGAATTGTCTACTGCTACTGTTTCATCACCTCTTTATAGTAGAATATTTAAATGTTGAATGCTGGTTTTTATTTAACATTCAAATTTTTCCCAAACTTTAATTTTTTTTCTTCAAAGATGCTGCAAGATAGAGCTGCAATACTTATTAAGACTTTATACATCTTTTATTTTGGTACATAAATAAATCTGAGGGTTTTTTAGGGTAAAACCCCTGTTTATAAGATATCTATACTTACCTGCATCGAACAATTAGCAATATGTCACGGACTCCTACTACTATGCCCGAATTATTTTAAGAACGAGTTACCTTCCCTTAACCCACTCTCTAATACCCGACATCCGGGTACCTGAGTTTATGTGAGGGAAAAGTTAACCCTTAAAACTCTTTAGTGGGGAGGTGGGTAGGGAATATGCAGGTAAGTATAGATATCTTATAAACAGGGTTTTTACCCTAAAAAACCCTCAGTTTATTTCAGTATCTATACTTACTTACATCGAACAATTAGCAACTTACAGAATTTGTAGCTCTGTCTACTCACCATAAAGGTTCTTTTCCTTTGCCCACTTCATTGTCTTTAAAATGGAAGATCTAGCAAAGTTTTCATCACCCCAAGACACATCAGTGGGCTGCTTGCAAAATCCTTCTGAGTGAGGATCCATTAAACAAGGCCCAGGATGAAGCCAAGTGTCTAGTATCATGAGCTCTAACTTCTCTCAAATTTAGATCTGTTGAATTCTCATATACATATCTTATAAGGGAAACAATCCATCTAGATATAGAACCTTTAGCCGCTGGCCTATGTAAATTCTTTTGATAAGTAATAAAGAGTGGCTCATTCTGATCCCTTATATCCCTAGTTCTTTTTCTGTACATCTTTTGACATCTACATGGACAGAGTAACAGATAATTTGATTCTGTTGCAAATCTGTCAAATCTGGGTATAAAAATTGGATTCCATGCCCTACCAAGACGTAAAACGGTAAATTAGGAAGAAGTCTAATACCGGTACTTTCCTCTCTGTAATTAGATTCCTTGACAGACAAGGCATGTATTTCACTTAATCGTGCGGCAGATGCCAAATCTACCAGGAATACAGTATTCCAAGTCAAAAACTTCAAATCTATAGATTCAATGGGCTCAAACGGGTGTTTTGTCAAAGCCCATAACAAAGAGGGCAAGTCCCAAGTAGGTAACAAGGGCTTTATGGAGGGATTTAAATTAAAAATTCCCTTTATGCTCTGCATCCCTCGGTTTCATGCATATATACCATGAAATTTGCCATGTCTTCTACAAAGGAAGAATATGGACTGACACATCGTTCACTACACCAGCTTTTGTAAACTCGCAGTCTCGTATCATAAACTCTCTTGGTTGACGATCTTCTACTCTTTTCAATGTATTTCTGAGCTCGTGGAGAAAATCTTCTCTCAGCTGTCTTATGCTGGATATTTTCCAAGCTACTAGTCTGAGATTTTTTGGGTCTGGATGAACCACTTGACCTCTTTTCTGTGTCAGCATTCTTGCTATTACTGGTAACTCTCTTGGATGATCTATGAGAAGCTCCTGGAGTGATGGGTACCATGACCGACGTGGTGCAAATGGTGCTATCAGTATCAAAGTGCACTGTTCCTGAGCTACTTTCTATAGAACTAAGTGGAGCAGAACTGGAGGAGGAAATGCATATGCATACATCCCTGTCCAACTTACACTCAGTGCATCTGTTGCAAAGGCTCCTTCCATTGGAAATGGGAAGCAAAACACTTGAAGCTTCTTGTTTTCCAAAGTCGCAAACAGATAGATATTTGGTGGATTGAATCTCTGAAAAATATCCTTCACAATATTCTGATTCAGGCTCCACTCTGTCAGTCGAATGCCTACTGGTAATCAACCTCTGGATAGACTGTCTGCTAGGATGTTTCTCTTTCCTGGTATGTGGGCTGCACTGAGGACAATATTGTTACTCTTTGCCCACTGAAAAATCTCCCAGGTCAGAAGACAGAGTAGAATGGATTTTGTGCCTCCCTCCTTGTTTATGTACGAGACAACTGTTGAATTGTCGCACCTGAGGAGAACTCACTTGTTCCTGATCTGGGGCAAAAACTGCATCAAGGCCAACCGAACAGCTTTCATTTCCAGCCATTTATATGGTGGGTCTGTTGAGACATATTCCACTTCCCTGCAATTTGAAGCGTGTCTAAATGGGCTTCCCTAACCCATCTCTGATGCATCTGTCCATAGAACTACTGGCTGCTCCTGGTAAAGAAGAACTCCTTTGAATATATTTGTTCTGTTGGTCCACCATTCTAGGTGAATGACCAAATCTTGACTGATGGGTATCAGGGCGAACAAACTGTCTTTGTATGGTTGCCATAAAGACAGGAAATAAAATTGGATAGGTCGCATATGTAGGCGAGCTAATGGGATTAAATCTATACATGCTCTTTTTTTCTAATAAATCCTTTATTTCTTCGGATATACATATATATTTTTCTGTAACGAACTGAATACAGTTTCTCTTACGCCGCTTCCTGCCGGCCTTGAAGCAAACTGAAGATGAAGTTCTTCCTGGACTATATTTAGAACCCACTGGTCGGAAGTTATCTGCTTCCATTTCTCTAAGCATTCCATCATTCTTCCTCCGACAGATGGAATGTTCATTTTCTGATGATCTACTGTTTTCTTGGGCAAAACCCCAGCTTTTGATTGGATGGTTTCTTAAAACCTTGTCTAGACTGCTGAGAGTTTTGTCTGTTTTGAAAGGATGAGCTGTCCTTTGTTTTGTTCTGCCTATCGGAGCTGTCATATCTCCCTTTCTTTGGAGTTGAGTATCCTGACTTTTCAGAGGTTTTTGATGATCTAGAGTCATCAGGCTTCCTCTTTAAGTCCTTATGCTTTAAATCTCTGAGATGTTGAGTTTCCTTGGCATCCCTAAGATTTTCTGCACTGCTATGCAACACTTCAAAAAACTTTCCACCAAACAGTTTTGGGCCAAATGCAGACTGACGCAGTAATTTATTTTCAGTTGCTTTATTCTTGATGGCCATGTCTTTAAGATAAAGACCTTTTCTCATAGTAACAGAGTTTAACATCACTCTGGCAGTCACATCTGCCATTGACTGGAATAGCTGCGATAGAGCCTGGATAGCCTCTTGCCTGTCTTCATCAGACACTGCTCTGTCCAAGTATGTAGTAATCAATGAGCCATAAGAAATCTGTCTAAGCAAGAGTCTAGAACTCATGTCTAATCTTCTTATCTCATTGTTAGTAGACTCAAATGTCTTGTTAATCTTGTAAGGCATTGCACTCTTTTGGCTTCTTGATTCAGCAGAACTCATAATGCCTTCTTCAATGTTCTCATCTAACTACGGGGTGGTACAAAACTTTTTAAAGTGATTCTCCTCCACAACATATTTTTGGTCATCGTGTGACCGAAAACATCTAATCTTTCCCTTGTCCTGCCATTCCTTTTCAACCTCTTCTAATATGTGTACAATTGAGCCTTCCAAAGGCAGACCACCTTGTTTAGCCTCCCTAGGCATTAATAAATACTCGACAACATAAGACTTGTACTCTGTCGCTCCCGCTTTTTCCTTTAAAGGAATGTTTAAATCTGTTGCCACTCGAGATACAAAGCATTTCCAGTCAACTTTCGAGGTACATGGAACATAAGAAGTTGATTGACCATTCTCGGAGCGATTTTCTACCTCATTAAACTGATTTGATGACTCCGTAATGCGAACAACATCTCTTTCATCCTCAGACTCTTCAGGAGAGTCCGAAACTCTATCTGACAATCGTTGGAACTTGTCGAATCTCTTGTGCTTAGTGCCAGGTTCGCTTCTGGTCTTAGGTACCTCAGAAGGCACTTGTTTTGACAATAATTCAGATACTCTTTTATCTATAATTTCCTGCACATTTCCCATCATCCATGGGGCAAACATAAAGGGCATTTGCCATTGTGATGTCACTGAAGTGTGATCCATATTAAATGGAGGAAATATTGCAACAGGAGTTGCAATATTCTGGCTTGATTGGTCATTCGCCCAAGGCCAGAATGACCTGGCCTGGGGCTAGGGCTCTCGTGTTCCGAGGACGGAACGGCCAAACAGTGGTCCAATATGTCACAGGAATGACTGACCATAATAGGTTCCTTGCTTGCTATTGGAATTTGTTTATGCTTTTCGATCATGCATGTAACCGCAGTTCGTTCGTCTTTTGACCAACCTTTACATATCCTAAAAAGACTACTATCTGAGCATGATCGATGCCGATAACATTCTTCATGATCGTCAATGCATGACATCTCTCTGTGGCACCGCTTGCATTCCTTGTAAGACTCGTCCGCCATGCTAACCAATTACGTACTACATGTGGTCGGTACTGGCCTAAGTGATAAACGGTAAAATAAACAACAAACACAAACCAAACCGTGGCTAAATAGCACAAAAACAATTAAAAACTTTGGAAATACAAGTTAAACTAATTATTTGAACGATAGATGCAAAGTAGTAGGTAAATGCCTGCAAAAATTTCACCGAAGAAAACCCATGTGAAACCAAAATGGCTGCCCGAACATGAACTGAGGTACCCGGATGTCGGGTATTAGAGAGTGGGCTAAGGGAAGGTAACTCGTTCGTAAAATAATTCGGGCATAGTAGTACGAGTCCGTGACATATTGCTAATTGTTCGATGCAGGTAAGTATCGATACTGAAATAAACTTGAAGACTTCTGGAGTACAATAAAAGCATATGTAAAGGTAGACAGAAAACTTTGGGTGAACTATTACTAACTTTTTATTGACCATGCAAATTTGACTTACTGTATTCTAATGACACCATTGATATTAAGGCTCTGTTTGCTTCCCATCTCATAATCTTGAAGGCTGATATTAATAGAAAACTTTTCGAATCCCACACTGAGTTTGTAGTTACAGTGGTCCACTATTAGCCAGGTGTTGATAGATCTGCCCAGCAGGGGGATATCTGAGCAGCATCTGACTCCAGTACAGAAGTCATACAAGTGACATGTGGTTCCAGCAGGGATACCACCAAGAGACACATACTGGTCACAACCTGCAAAACTAAAAATTCTTAAAAAAGAGAAAAAACTGAATTTTACAAGATAATACTTGTTAAAAACTTTCAAATATTTCTCTCCAGCAGGTCTTTGTTTAGAAAGAAAAAATAATCATGCCATAATTCCATCCAATTTTGTTAGGGTAAAAGGGAATTGATTTTCTGTTGCAGCTGGATTCTCCAAGGTACTGAATGATGTCCAGATCATGCAACAGCTGAAAGGCAGCATATGAAGGTAGAACAGCAAACTGTGGATATCCATTGAATGCAAACCAGTTGTCCAGAGAGAAATCTTAAATAGAATACAAGAATATCTCATTTAATTGATGACTCATTAAACCACATTTATTATTATCAAAACCAACCAAATTGCAAACAAAGGGTTTTTGCAACATGATTGTTCACTAGAAATGGAAATAAACAAAATATATAAATATCAAATATGTGTTAGTGGAAAATTGTACATGATGCCACAACCTAAGGGTTTAGAAATTATGCATTAATAGAAGTAAAATAAAATTATTTTTATTTCATAATTCATAGAGTGTTATTAACCAGTACAGTTTCCAGTTTTAAACAATTTAGGGACATTAATATTTCTAAGCATTATATCAAAAGCTGAAGTTCAGCAAACTTGTATTGGTGTTGCACTAAGTAAAAATAAACACAGAAACTTATTTTTTTTCAATTTCTTTCAGTCACTCAAAGTTAGTAGTAAGGTTATCTTGAAATCCTCTAATAAACTCAAAATCAATTCTTAATTTGCACACTTTGAAGTTTAGAATCATTACCTATAGTTGCAAACTTATTCTCCAACAAATAAAAACATGCAAGTATTAACATATTGTTTATTGTGATTTAACATGCCTTTTGTAATAAAGTCTCTTGTCCAGTTGCATAATGGCCTTTTGAGTTTGTGTTCATTGAAAACCTGAATGAAGTTCTCACATGCTCCATGAGATTCAAAACATACACTCAGATTCATAGTAATTCCAAAGGATGTTTCCAAGTCTGTTATAACATAACTATATAACGAAAAAGATAATCATGCTTTAAAAACTTAATCAAATATTCTAATCTGTGAAAGAACTGAAACAGAAATAAAAACACATATGGTAAAAATTCTATCAATATACTTTAAATTAGCCATTCCGAGCAGTGAAATGTGTTTTGTTTCTCCATATTTGTAGCCCAAAAGTTTGTTGGTCCAGTGATATTTCTCTATCCCTACAGTAACTTTGGCATCACAGGAGTCCAGGTTTATATAGGCCTCCAGGTTCTCTCCTAGAATATCCGAGTGCATACAGCACTTAATGTCGCTACAGGAAGATAAAACAGCACATCGTATGTTGGGACCAAGGGATGGAAGGTTCTCTGTTGTTCCGTCACAATCTATGGAAAAAAAGGCATGTTTTATCTATCTATTGCATTAAGCTGATCATAAACCTTTGATTCAAGTGGACATGATATGCATGTATATATACCATCTGCCCATCCTTTTCTGTTGACAGTACTGTATGGAGGTTTGGTCCAGTCACATCTCTGATTATCATCCAGAAACAGGTGTGATACTCCAAGATCCTGGAGCAGCTGTCTTACATGAGGAACACCTAGAGAGACCCCTGGGGATATGCCATGGAGGGATTTCCAGTTGGTCAAGGAAAAAGCTGTAAAAGATTTACAACCTAAATTATAAACTTTTCCAAAATACAGTGAAAACTGTCTAATCCGACACCTGTGTAATCCTTCACACTGTGAATTCCAACCATACTGTTTTTCATTATCTGCATCAGATCCTTTAAGTTGTAGTAGCTTTTAATTCTAAGACATGGCGCAGTGGAAAGAGCATCTGCATGAAAGTCGCGGAGTAAGGAGTTGATCCTTACGTCGTGGGTTTAAATCCCACTGTGGGAAGTGGAGACCGGTGTAGCATAATATTTTGATACCGCGATATATTGAACCCGGGTTCAAAATATGATGGCCTTAAAATATTGAGTCCCCCTGCCCTTTATATTTATGAGGGAGGGGGTTCAAAATATTATGGCCATAAAATATTGAATCCCCATGCCCTTTTAATTTATGGGGGAGGGGGATCAAAATATTATGGCCATAAAATATTGAGTCCCCCTGTCCTTATTTCAAAGGGAGGGGGGTTCAAAATATATTATGGCCATGATATGTTGAATCCCCTATCCTTTTAATTTAAGAGGGAGGGGGGTTCAATATTATGGCCATAAAATATGGAGTCCCCCTGCCCTTTATATTTATGAGGGAGGGGGACTGTTATGGCCATAATATTTTGAACCCCCTCCCTGTAAAATTAAATGAGTAGGGGACTCGACATTTTATTGCCATAATATCTTGAACCTCCCTCCCTCTTAAATTAAAAGGATAGGGGGGTTCAATATTTTATGGCCATAATATTTTGAACACCCTCCCTGTAAAATAAGAAGGACAGGGGGACTCAATATTTTATGCCCATAATATTTTGAACCCCCCTCCCTCTAAAATTAAAAGGACAGGGGCACTCGATATTTTATGGCCATAATATTTTGAACCCCGGGTTCAATATTTTATAGGGGGGTTCAATATTTTGCAGTGATATTTTGAACATCGCGGGGTTCAATATATTATATAACACCGGTCCTCTGGATGATACCATATAAACTGAGGTCCCGTGTCGCAGTAGGTGCTGGCACAAAAAAGATCCCTCAATGCTCAATGGCCCTGAGTGCCGAGCATAGGCAGATTTCCAGCTCTCTACCGGCAAGTGGTGGCCGGCAAGTGGTGGCGTCTCCATATGAGTGAAAAATTCTCAAGGGGGATGTTAAACAACAAACAATTCTAAGATTTTATAATCTTATAACAATCAAACAAACCTTTGTTGAGGAAGCCCAGCCCCCTTTCACATGCTTCCTTTGGCAGTAGACTGTTGACAAACACAGGAATTATTGTCCCACAGGGTTGTCCTGATTCCAAACAAACACTTATGCTCAAACTCACCAAGTACTTCCCATTTTCTCCAAAATATTCCAGATTAATTACCTTAAAACTGAAAGTTTCAAAATGAATGAGATAAAATTATATTATAATTTAGCCATCAAGTTTCCTTTTTTGTTCAGTATAATGCAGATAAAAATTTTCTTTTTATAAAATCTATACACTCTTTACTTAGCCTGAAATTAAAACTCCAACTTCTTATACTTACTCCACTACTACCAGTCCAAATAAATCAAACTTCTCATTTTGTCCAAACTTGTAACCAAACAGACTTTTGTTGAATTTCAGGTTCTCTATTCCCACCCTGAGTTGATGATCACATGGACTGATTTCTACAAATGTCTCCACAGAGAAGCCTGTGTGAGGTACGCTGACACAACACTGTACACCTGTACAGGATTTCTGTAGATGACAGGTGACAATACTGGAATCCAGGACAGGTTTACTGATGTCTCTGTCTGACACGCAGCCTAAATGAAGAAGACAAGTTTGGTTAAGAAAATTTTAGCTTAATTTTTTTGAAGGATTTTTAAACAGCTTGACTACATGTCCAAATTATCTAAAAAGTTATTGTTTTTAATTACCAAAAAAATGTGAAATTACAGAATTCCTTTTGTTACAATACCTGAAGTCCATCCTTGGTAGGGATTTTTATAGAGTTCCTCTCATTATTACAGGTCTGGGTCTTTAAGAATTTTGTAAGGCCAAGCGTTTCTGTAAGTTTTAATGAATTGCTCTGGGAGAGAACATCTGAAGGACTCAGCTTATTCAACGATAACCAACTGGAGTATGAAAAGTCTGAAACAAGTTAAAATACTGCATGATTATATTTAAAAATTTTCTAGGAATACTGTAGATTCCTTTTTTAACACAAATACTTAATACAGTGAAATGGGCATTAGATGTCAAATTCCAAGAACAATAATTTGTGGTTGGACCGTTGATCTAGAGGGTTTACCTGAATTTAATACCTAAAAATATCGTGAAAGTAATTTTTATGTGAATTTTGCAAAAATTACTTCTTTGTGTATCATTAGGAATACATTATAATACTCTCATTCATTGCAACTTACTTGCAACTTTGAATCCATTAAACCAAGCACAGAATGGTTTAGACACGAGGTAGTTACTGACAATGGTGTTCTCCAGCTGACAAGGTAACCATCACTGAAGCACACACTGAGCCTCATGTCTATAAGGTACTGGCCTTGACCAATCAAATCTGTAATCTTGTACCTATGGATGCAAATCATTTTCGAGAAAAACTTTGATTAGAGACTAAAACTAACGGTACCTCTATTCAAAGGTATTACAAACCACGTAAAGCGAAAATTCAACATTTTTGAATATACTTCTAATTTCACAAGATGAAACACACCCTTTAAGTCCGGCTTAATGGTGGCTTATAGGTCCTTAATGGTGGTTTAATGGTTGTCTTTAAGTCACCATTAAGCACCTTTAAGTAACATTTAAAATTAAGTTAA